>NW_028008606.1:0-909 GCF_054177405.1 Leptonychotes weddellii | reverse complement strand
CTCCGCCATCTTGCTCCGCCCCCCAAGTATTATTCATTTTTATTGTGAATAGTATTTCAACACAATTTATCCATTCATCAGCTGATGAAAATTTGAATTGTTTCCAGTTTTTGTTACTATGAATAAAACTGCTATGAACAATTGTGTGTATCTTTGTGCAGACATATGGTATCTCTGAGTACATACCTATTGGTCAAATTACTGGGACATACAGTAAGTGCATGCATATCTCTAAAGTAATTAATATTTTTCCCAAAGGAGTTATATTATTTTCCATTCTCATCTTCAAATTGAGAGGTATTCATAATTTGTTCCTTATAATTCTCATTTTAGATGACACTTGGAATTGTTATAGTTTAAAATTTTAGTCATTTTGATGGGTGTGTAGTGGTATCTCATTTTTGGTTCAATTTTGATTTCCTAAATCCCTTATAATGCAATTATCTTCCTTTGAGTTCCAGGCTGATTGTAATTTTTTTTTTTTTCCCAGCTGGAACAAATGAAACAGCAGAAAATGGGATTGACAGGTGCCAGTTCATAGTCCATGAGGGGTGAGTGAAGCTTCCATCCCACTGAGGGAGATTCTCCAAGTATTGTCTGCATTTTGATGGGAGTTGAAAGTGGAAACAAGAATAATTAGCGCCATTTCTAGAATATCCTTAAATATCAGAGTCACCTAATAAATTGATCCTTACTTTGTTGTTGTTAGTGGTTATCAGCTTAGATAGAGATACCAATCTAGTAAAACAAATCAGGAAGCCTAGGAAGGCATTGGATAAAGAATATCTTAAGATATTCCATAGTCATTCTTGCAAAAGTAAAGTCCTTTAATGTGTCCATATGCTTTTCCAACTTTTAGCAAATGAAAGGGAACATAAGTACTCGAAAGGAATTGATGAATGAATATGT
>NW_028008605.1:0-11940 GCF_054177405.1 Leptonychotes weddellii | reverse complement strand
GGCATGATGGTGTTAGTAGAAGTGGCCAGTAGGAAGGGACTTGGTGAGAAGGAGTTGGTGGATGGGAATGAGGTAGGAGACAGGACTGATATGTAGAGATTGTGGAGGGGAGAAGGAGAATATCAATGTTCATGTGATGATGGTAGGGAGAAAAGACAGTTATTGGTGTGATGGTGGAGGGGAGAAACCCCATCTCCCATCTCCTCTCCATCTTCACCATTCAAACATCACCTTCCAGCACCACAGCAAGTTCTACTGGACAGTGCTGCTCTAGATCTTAGTTTCCTCCTCTGAAAAATGGGTAGTGCAATTATTGGATGGTTAAAGAAGTTCTAAATGCCTGCTGTTCAATGTAGGTGTTCAATAAAATTTGTTTTCTACCTGTCCCTAAACTTTATCCTTGAACCTGCTGCCTCTCCCTGGATTTTGGTTAAAAATTTGGGATATTCTGGAGTGATTAGTTCTGGGTCTTCTGCTTTATCACTACATTTGTACCTGCCTCAAAATCTGGACACAGGAATGAAAGAGTGAGTAAGTGAACAAACATCCCGCAAAGGTGAGTAGCAGCAAAATTGAAGGATCAAGGTGCTCAGAAAGTAAAGAAAGTAGGGCTATAGTGGTCACCATAGGAGACATCTGCCCTTTCTTTCCTACTGAGATTCTCACTGTGCTTCCTTCTGAAGCAAAGAACTGATGAACTAATGAACTGATGGACTTGTGGCCACCCATTCTCTGGGCCCATACCTGGGAACCCGCTATGACTAGCAGTTGAATAGTGCTTCAGACTTTATGAAAAACGTTCCCATTTTTACCTTATTGAATCCTAACAGCAGTCAACATCATGTGCCATTCATCCCTGACCCCTCTATCCCATGGCCAACTCCTGTTTCTCTTGCATTGGTTGCCTATTCTCTTCTAGTCCCCTTTCTGTTGAGTCACCTCAGGGCTCTATCTTCCTTCCTCCTCCCTCCCCATTCCCTTCTGTTTATCTGGGTGTGCACATCAAGCACCCTGGCTTAAAAACCATACACTGATAATTGCCACATCTGTGTCCTCAGCCCTGACATTTCCCCTGAACTGAAGATTATTTTATGCATCTCTTTATCTCCATGTAGATATGTAGCAGACGTATAAAACTGAACATATCCAAACAGAACTGACCTCATGAAATCTGTCCTTCTCAGCTCTTCCTCATCTTTCTAAAAGAACAGTGTCAGAAAGAGCTAGAAGCATCTGAGACCAAAATTCTAAGAGTCGGCCATGATTCTTTATTTTCCTTCATATCCCACATTTAGTTCAATACAGATTCCCTTCACACTTTCTCTAAAATCCATCATGAATCCACCTATTTCCCTCCACCTTTATACTAACAGCTCAAGCCAATCCACCATTATCTCTGGCCTAGATGAGACCTTGGCCCTAGTTACCTTTCTCCCTGCACCCTACCCCCCAAAAAAACATATTCACTTAGTGGTAGAGTGATCTTTATAAAGTGTAGGTCAGATCATAGCACTTAACTGCTCATAAACTTCAAAGGCATTCCCCATGGCATACAGCATGAAATTCACTAGGACCCGTTCTTGACCTATCTCCTAACTCCCTCACTCCATTGCAGCTGCTCTGGCCCTCTTGATGCATTTGCATTTGCCAAGCTGTGTCTGGTCTCAGGCACTTGTACTTGCTGTTTTTCTGCCTGGAGTCCTCTCCCCCATTATTTCAAGGCTGACCTATCCTATCACTTGGACTTTGGCTGAGATATACCTTATTAAATAATGCCACTTAGAAGGTGCATCATATTCTCCCACTTGCTTTTTATTTTTTTGGTAATTTTTATAACACTTATTATCTCAAATTATTTTATTCACTGAATTGCTTACTGCTATAGACTGAATTGTGTCCTTCAAAATTCATAGGTTGAAGCTCTAACCTTCTATATTTGGAAATAAGGCTTTTTGGTGGCATTTAAGGTTAAATGAGGTCATAAGTGTGGAATCCTAATCTAATAGGATTGATGAACTTATAAGAAGAGTAAGAGAGACAGCGATCTCTGCCTTTCCCTGCACATATTCATGTACCAAGAAAAGGCCTTTGTGAGGTCATAATGAGAAAGTAGCTGTCTATAAGCCAAGAAGAGAGCTCTTGCCAGGAACTGAATTGTCTACAACCTTGATCTTGGACTTCTAACCTCCAGAACTGTGAGAAATAAATGTCTACTGTTTAAGCCTCCTACTCTGCAGTATGTTGTTATGGCATCCCAAGGAGACCAGTACACTTATGTATCTATTGTATTTACTGTGTGTCTCCTCACCAATGAAATACAAATGACATGAAGTCGGGGACTCTAAGCACTGAATGCTGAGCCTAGAACAGTACCTGATACAGATTCAATGCTCAACATATGCTTGATGAATGAGGGAAATAATGCCTAAATGGGCATTGCAGGAGCTATTTCTGACCTATCCATTTTTTAGAGTTTTTATTTAAATTCAAGTTAGTTAACATGCAGTGTAATATTAGTTTCAGGTGTAGGATTCAGTGATTCAACACTTACATACAACACCTGGTGCTCATCACAATAAGTTCCCTGCTTAATACTCATCACCTATTTAACCCATTCCTCTTTCCTACCTCCTCTCCAGTAACCATCAATTTGTTTTCTGTAGTTAAGAGTCTGTTTCTTGGTTTTCCTCTCTTTTTTGCCCCTATTTTTATTTGTTTTGTTTCTTAAATTCCACATGAGTGAAATCATATGGTATTTGTCTTTTTCTGACTGATTTATTTCACTTAGGATAATACTCTCTAGCTCCCTCCAAGTCATTGCAAATGGCAAGATTCCATTCCTTTTTATGGCTGAGTCATATTCCACTGTGTGTGTGTGTGTGTGTGTGTGTGTATAACCACTTCTTCTTTATCCATTCATCAGTCGATGGACATTTGGGCTCTTTCCATAATTTGGATATTGTAGATAATGCTGCTGTAAACATCAGAGTGCATGTATCCCTTCAAATTAGTATTTTTGTATTTTTTGGGTAAATACCTAGTAGTGCAATTGCTGGATCATAAGATAGTTCTATTTTTAATTTTTTGAGGAACGTCCATACTGTTTTCCAGAGAGGCTGCACCAGTTTTAATTCCCACCAACAGTATAATAGGGGTCGCTTTTCTCTGCATCCTCACTAACACTTGTTGTTTCTTGTGTTGTTAATTTTAGCCATTCTGACTGTTGTGAGGTGATATCTCATTGTAGGTTTGATTTGTATTTCCCTGATGATGAGTGATGTTGAGCATCTTTTCATGTGTCTGTTGGCCATCTTGACCTACCCATTTTTAAGATAAGGAATCTAAAGTCTAAATCAGCTGCTAAGTAGCAAAGCTAGGCTCAAATTCAGAATCTCTGAGCCGCAGTCTAGTGCTCATATCAGCTATAACTACCACTTCCTCTAAAAGAAATTAATGCAAATATAAATTCAAATAATGCTTTTTAAGGTATGAACTACTTTTTTTGTTAGTTTATTGATCCTCAGAGCTCCAGGGTAGCCAGGGAACATTATATTTAATTTAAATAATAAAGAAACCTAGGCTCTCAGCAGTTCTGATGTTCTTTATAGTCATAGCCATTCTGAGTTCTGTCCCAGCTTCTTGAAGTGAAAGAGAGTCTGGGAGGAGCAGGAAAGGAGGAGTTGCCTACCCACTTAAAATATGATGAAAATATATTTTGAAATGTATGATGAAATACAGGCTGGGCAAGGGGAAGTTGAGGTGCTAGTCCTGGAGGGAGGCAAGCCATGGCCTATGAGCTGCTCCTGATGGAAGAGATGAAGTTTTTGGGAGGATCAGCAGCCTGGATTCTAGGTTGTGTCTGTGACCAGAGCAAACCCAGCCTCTCTGGACCTTTGTTTCCCAATCTCTGAAAGGAGGTCTTTTTCCTGCCCCAAGCTACTGATTTGTCCCTATCTCTTCTTCCCACCTCCCTGCAAGGACAGCTAGAAGGCTGCCCTGAACTTGAGTCCAGCCCTCTGGCCAGGATTCTTCTATGCCTACCTTCCCAGTGGTAGAGCCTGTCCTGGCCTCTGGCCTGCAGGAGAAAAGAGATTGACCATGGCTGCAGCTTTTCTTCTTCTGATTGGAAACCTGTCCTGGGACGTTTTATCAGGACTTTTGCTCCCAGACATCCCTCTTTCTACAGACCCAGTTGCTCTTCAGGATTTAAAGCCCTAAAGCCTCCTCTTCAGAACCAGCTGCTCCCTGAACTGAAACCCCAGCCCACCTTGGCACAACCCTAGAGAAATGTCCTATAGGAGCTAAAATTACAGAATGGCATGTCATGAGGGAGGCACACAACATGACCTACACAGTGCCCTGGCACATAGGAAACACCAAAGGCTCACTGCCACTTCCCAGTTTTGGTGAAGCAGAGCACAGAAGTCTTTGGATATTCTCAGAGGTGTCAGATCTGTAAGCTACAGGGCTGTTACTAGGTGGACAGGGGTATGCTAGTCTTCCCTTTGAATTGGAAGGTAGAGATTCAGAGTATGTAACGCACACTCTCAGTAAAATTTAATTTTTTTTTTCTATAAACACAAACAACCATTTGAAGTGGCAGAATAATTCTTCTCTGGTTATTAATTATAATGAAGCTGATATACAACTTAGGTTAAAATTTTAAAAAAAGATGTACAATATCTTGGTTCAATAAGTTTACTTCTCAGATTCTTGAATCAATACCAGCCAGTGTCTGGTGTGCATGGTAGGATAAAATACCTTTCACCTGCAATGTTATCTTGCAGGTGGATGCTTCCCACGAGTACATATGGAGCCCCTGGAGTGACATGAGGTTCAAGAGCTTGGTGCAGAGCCCTTAGGAGCAACTTCCCACAGATCTTTCAGAAGTTACCTTTCATGGTGAGCTGGGCTGTCAGAAATCTCCAGTTACTTCCTCATCTCCTCTGATTAGCTCTCGCAGCATCCCCACTCTCTCCACATCTTCCACTTCTTTTGTAAAATAGAAAACTAGATTTCTGTTGCATGAAGTTTCAAACCAAAAGAAAAAAGAGATTGCCAATGTCCAGCCTCACTTCATTACATGTCCCACACCCTGGGGCAAACAGAGAAGTCATGCAATGATATCCCAGTCAGTCCTGTGCACTCAGGATAGTGTTCTTCCTTAAAATAAAGAGTCTTTTCTCTTTCATCCTCTATATAAAATTGAAATGACATTATGTAGTCTTTTAAATACTGTTTGTTGAACCAAATTGAATTTAAGACTGTTCTGAGAGTATCTATCCCTTTTCCCCAGAAGCCATATAGTTTGAAAATAAAATGGACAAGACTTGAAGACATAAAGTCTTAAAGTCACTTAAAGTGAGTGATAAGACAAAGGGAGGTGTGGACAAGAAATCTTATATTTCTGGCTCAATGAACTGGTTGGATAATGATGCCATCTACTGAGATAACAAAGACTACATAAGAACAGGTTGATGAGAGAAGGATGGCATTTGGAACATTCATTTTTGGATCCCAGTGGGCCACTGCAGTGAAGTTGTCATGTGAACCGTCTGTTGTTCCCAAGAGAGGTCTGGGCTGGAGGTGTGGATCTACATTGTTGGCACATGAATGGTCTAGATGCCATGGTGGGGGTGCACTCACCTAGGGAGAGATGTAGCTACATGGCTGTCCTCCTGGGAATGTTTTGCAAAGCTCAAGATGTCCTTAGGGAAGCTGGTGTTCCCTCTGACTCTCAAATAAAAGTATGCATTGTTTTAGCATACCTTCCACTTCAGCTCTGCAGGGCTCGTGTGAGTAAGAATGGCTTCCCTGTTTCAAATTGAATCGTGGGAGAGAAAGAGGCGGGTTTATATAAAGAAACCAATTGTTTTTAAAGCTGATGGCCCACACCTGGCTGCAACATCATTTTATTTAAAAAAATCACATTTTAGAGCAGTTTAAAGCTTGGGATATAATCATATCTGCATACAGTGTTCTATTTCAGGTCCATGTAAACTTGGTAACTCAGTACAATCTATATTCATTATATAAAAATCACTGACTGGATAATTGCAAATTTAAGTAACTCTGCTTTCTTAATTATAAAAATACTTTTTATATTATCATCTCTACATAGTAGTGGGAATAATAAAATTATTATTAATATTGGATAGAGTTACATTTGGTATTTGTATAGAGACTCCCATCTTCAAAGTACTTTGCTGCTTGGTCACTCACATGCTGTCATTAGCCAGGACAAACACAATCTCTCTTGGCTACTTTGTCCAAAACATTCCTGGTGAGAGGCAACCTCCACGTCTGCTTCCCCTATCTTTTCCTCTCTGTGTTTCTTCCCTTACAGAGTCCAAATCTCATTCATTTGGGTTTGTTCAAAACTAATTAGCAAGTCTCCACCTCAGCTGTTCCACCACCTAACACACTATCACATTTTCATGTACAGTTTTATATATAATAAATGACAAAAGATTTCTAATTTCTAACCATACACTGTAAATTCAAGGTTTTGTATCCTATAATGTGGTTAGTCATTATAATGACCTTACTTTGTTGTCCTTGTCATAGACTAATGTGGCTGCATCAACTGTCTAAATGGAAATATTTACATCTCCAGCCCCATTTTTTTATATCCTCCAGAGTAAAAAAGAAACAGCTATTAAAACACAAAACATATAAGTATATTAATTCAGCTCAACAAATATAACTGGTGAGCATCTAGCCCACCACAGAACCCACCAGATGTGACTGATCATATCCTATAGTTTCCACTGTTCTCTCAGGAATCACCCTGTTTGATGGTCTCTTCCCTCAAGCTCAGGAGATTGAGAGATGCAGTTTAAAAACTATATAACAGGAAAACAAATAGAACTAGGCCTGTTTGATGGGAGAAGGTGTTTCATCTCCCTGAGGCTCAATGTCTTCATCAATGATGACCTGTGGAGTTGGCACCAGGGTCCTGGCCCTAGCACGGGAAGCTCTGTTTGGTAGGTCTAGAGCAAGCTTAAGCAGCTGCATATTGAAAATCTCCACAATGATTGCAATGCCACCTAGATTGATAAACATTGGTTTAATTCAGTGTTTCTCAAATGTTAATGTGCAGATTCCAATTTGGTATTTCTAATATAGAATCTAAGATTCTGCACTTGTAACAAGCTCCAAGAGGTGCCGATGCTGCTGGAACATGGATCACAATTTGAGCATCAGTATTCTAGATGTTTCTAAACCTTGACTGCATATCAGAACCATTCAAGTCTTCCCCTATTCAATAAGATCTATGGAACTATAAGTAGAACCTCATCAGTGTGACCCAGGCTGGCTCATTATTCAGATATTCTCTCTATGGAATATGATCAGTGACCCAAATACTGTAGAAGGTTAGAGTTTATTAATCCTGATTACAGCGACACTGGTGAGACTGTTATTGGTTTCTGAGACTCAGGAACATCAAGAAAGATATTCCACTATGGTTGTTTCACTTGATGAGCCTTGTTTTCAACTTTTCCTTTACAAGATGTTCAACCTTGTTCCAAATAAATCTATTTTTTATTTGTCAAAGTATCTTTCTCTCACCTACAACTAAAGAAGCTTAGTCGATATTTTCTGTATATATTGTATAATTTCTCAGAATTATGCTTAACCTACATATTAGTATTGTTTTCATACAGTGATATGGTGATAAACCACCTACCTTATCCCACATCTCTGTCCCAAACTGGAATTCCAAGTCTTAGAGAACATACCTGTCATCTACTCCTGCCTTATATTTTGGTTTGACTTTGCATAAAGAAGTTCCCTAAGGCAGGTTGTCGATTAAATAAATGATTATACAGAAAAGATAAAAACTTCTGCCCAAGCTGACTCTTACTTCTTAGAAGGATTGGCCAAGGTTAAACTGTGAAGCAAGCAGTTTGTGATTAGCATATTCCTTCTTCCTTTTCTTCAACTTCTTTGTTCACTTGTTTTTATCTCCAGCCTCCTCAACATTTGCCCTGTAGGGACATATAGATCAAATATATGCCAAAGACTTTCACCAAAGAACAACTTTCCTGTCTTGATTCTCAGCCCTCCTATCTGCTTTTTAATATAACAAATAGACAGTATAAGTGAATAGTTTAAAATTGATGTCAATAGCAAATAATAGTTCAATAAATTTTTGAGACTTTTGTTCTGTCCCAGAGATGGAAACTAACAGTGGATTTTACGCACATGTGCCACTATCAGTTATCGTCCAGGACAAATACAAGACTTGCTTCTCTCCCCCGCCCTCCCATCCTGCTTCTACATCTCCCTCACCCACTTACCCCCACCCCACACACTAATTACTCCCCAAGGATGAGTCAGTGTGGCAACAATGACTCTTACAACATCTTCTATCTCACATGCTCTCCTTACAAGGAGATCTTGACATCCCAGCCATGGAATGGTGGTGTCCTTTTTCTTCCCCTCAAATGTGACTGGGGCTTGGTGACCACCTTGACCAATGGAGTGCAGTGAAAGTGACATAATTTTACTTCCAAAACTAGCACATAAAAGTGATACAGCTTTATCCCCATTCTCCTGGAATGTTTGCTCTCAGAAACCAGCCACCATGATGTGAAGGAACCCAAGAAGCCACATAGAGAGGCCACATAGAAGTGACCTGGCCAATTATCCCATCCAGGGCCCAGACAACAACCAACATCATTGCATGTGAGCAAGGAAGCCTTCAGATAGTTTCAGACCCCAGCTATCATGTCTCCCAACTTTCAAGTCTTCCAAGCTGAGGAGGCAGACATTGTGGAAAAGACAGAAGCCACTCTACTCACATAATCCAAGAGCACAAGGAAATATGTGCTATTTCACATTGGCAAGTTTGGGGCATTTGTTAAGCAACAATGATAACTGGACAGTTGGAATCAAGGACAGGAAATTCCAAGTTCTGTGTCAATGCTTAGCTATACTGCCCATGGTTAGTTTTCAGAGGAAGCACATGAGGGCATGGCCCCTTTTTTTCTTACTTATTCATGTGGCTATAGTGGTAAGTACCCAGGGGCCAGTTTTTCTCTCTGAAAAAAGTATAAATAAACAAACTCTTGCTAAAAAAGTATAAATAAACAAACAAACAAACAAATGAAATTCAACTGAATGAATTTTAAAGATCTTACTGGCTTATTCAATAATTAGTGAATCAGGCAGCATCCAAAACAACAGATAGAAAGGACCCCTAAGGAGCTGTGCAATATGAAAGACTTATCGGCAGAAGGGAGCCAGAACAAGGAAGTTTATATATATAAAACATATTTATATATACATATATATATTCTTAAAGATTTTATTTATTTATTTGAGAGAAAGAGAGACAGCAAGAGAGAGAACACAAGCAGGGGAAGTGGGAGAGGGAGAAGCAGGCTTCCCGCTGAGCAGGGAGCCCAATGTGGGGCTAGATTCCAGGACCCTGGGACCATGACCTGAACTGAAGGTAGACGCTTAACTGAGCCACCCAGGTGCCCCAACAATGAAGTTATATTAAACAAACAAACAAATAAAAGGCAGATTGGTTATGTCAAGGCCACTTTCCTTTAGGAGATGGAAGGGACTATTACACAGATTACCTAACTAGTGCCAATTAGGCAATTCCTGATTGGTTTAATATTCCATTTCTGGGAGAGGTGAAACTGTAATTGAGTCAGTTTGGTGACATGAATTTTAGCATAAGCAACTCCATTTAGGGTCTGTTGTCTTGTTCCTCTTTTGATCAGACACTGCCTCAGTGAGAGATGTGATCAAAATTTAAGTTATTAACAGTACTCCCAGCTACCTCTCTGGAGTTCTTACAGGTTTGTTTTTTGTTTGTTTGTTTTGTTGTTGTTGTTGTTGTTGTTGTTGTTATTTTTGAAACACTTTTTGGAATTGACAGGTCATGACACTGGTTTCACATTCTCTAAGTTGGGATAATTCTCTTTATTCTTTTTCTGATATTCTATACTTAGGGAGATAATTTGCTTGGTATTTACCAGCTGTGAATACAGTGCACTAGGGAGGCTACTATGATAATTATAGACAGGATAATTCCTAAAGTCTGAAGTGTGATTTGGAGTTGATGCAAAAGTTGGGTATTCATCCATTCTGATGGCTGAGTAATATTCCATTTTATATATGGACCACATATCCCCAAGAGCTAAACCAATCAAAATCAAATAAACAAAACAAAACAAACAAACAAACAAACAAAAACTAATGAAGGAGTCACATTCTAACTGGTTTAATCTTATATAGCTGAGTCAACTTCAGCAGAAGTATCAATCCAAGTGCAGCAAGTGGTGTTGGGCATAGTGTGAACACATTCTTGTTCTGCTAAAATATAATCAAGGGCTAGCCTATTATTGGGAACAACTTTGGCCAAAGAGTCTAAAGATTTTGGTTGGGCAGTTATTACTTAAGCAGCAGATTCTGCAATATTTTCAAGTAAAAGAGAGAGATTTCTAATCATAGTCTCATTTGCATTTACTCCTAGCTAGAGGAACAGTAATTTACCAAAAGAAGTGAATTTTGAATCACGAATGCCTCCTGGTATTTTCCATTTGGGTCTGTGTCTCAGGACTGAAAAGGTGACAGCACTGGAGACTAGTAAAAATTAAGGTATAGACCATAAGAGGTGGTTTTATTTTGATTACACTTGCCTCATGTCCCTTTTTTGTACAGAGCATGAACACAAGATTCACTAGGTTTAGGATTTGTTAGCCAGAAAGACAGGAAAATGGATCCTCTGAGTTCTTTCAGAGAAATTGAGGCATTGGAAATCAGAAAAGTTTGTGATGGGCAGAACTATAGGACCAGCATCATGGCAAATTCAACAGTCATTTGGTGGTTGGATTAGCCCTAGCCTTGTTTAATGGCGTGAGATAGGGGACAATGATATTTTCTTTCTAGGTCAGAAGAAAGGTAAACAAAAGAATCATAAAGACCAATGGTATAAGAATTAGGAAAAGGGTGTTTAGAGAGGAAAAGAGGAATGAAAGGAAAAGTTTTGGTCAGATCAAAAATTTGATTTGGGAAAGTTTGTCATATTTAAAATATCAAAAGGTTTGGATTTCCCTGATGCCGAGCGATGTTGTTTTGGATACATATGATTTCTCTCATATGTGGAATTTCAGAAATTAAAAAAAAGAGCATAGAAAAATAAAGAAAGAGAGAGGAAAACTAAAAGAAATAGACTCAACTATAGAGAACAAACTGAGGGTTACTAGAGAGGAGGTGAGCAGGGAGATGGGTTAAACAGGTGATGGGGATTAAGGAGGGCACTTGTGATGAGCACTGCATGAATGTTGTAAGCCAGCTTGATTATATAAGGTAAAATTCTCTTTTTTCTCTCTCTCTTCTCAACATTCTGTGTCATTTTGTCCTTTATCTCTTTCCCATTCTGACATAACCAGTTTTATTTATGACAAATTTATTTTCCTTTCACAAAAGTGCATCTCTGTAACTCATGCCTTTGCTTAGCTAAAAACACATCCTATTTTCATGTATACAGAGATGTTTTCCTTATTTATAGTAGTTTTAATTATATTTATTAATTAAAATTCTTACCTCTTAGAAACCTCAATTTCTAGTGAAAACTGATAAGTATGCAATTATGAACTTTCTGTTACATAAGCATTCTTTAGATAGTCAAATTTATGGATACATTTTAAAATTTTGGAAACACAGTGCCTCATAGTATAATTTTTCAATGTGGCACAAAATGTTTACTAACAGACCCAAATATTTATATTTCCTCTGTTATAAGAAGTTGAAGACAAGTAAACCTATGTTCAGTAATTAATGTTTAATTAATTTATCTTATTTAGAAATGTTCTATATACTCAACGAGTATATCATTTAACTTAACTTTATCTTTCCTTTTTTTTATTGTCATGTTAGTCACCATACATTACATCATTAGTTTTTGATGTAATGTAC
>NW_028008604.1:0-909 GCF_054177405.1 Leptonychotes weddellii | reverse complement strand
CTCGATCCAGGGACTCCAGGATCATGACCTGAGCCGAAGGCAGTCGCTTAACCAACTGAGCCACCCAGGCGCCCTAAGATTTTATTTTTAAGTAACCTCTACACCCAGTGTGGGGCTCGAACTTATAACCCCAAGATCAAGAGTTGCATGCTCCACCAACTGAGCCAACCAGCGGTTCCTTGAATGGGTAATCTTTTTTTTAATATTTTATTTATTTGAGAGAGAGAGCACAAACAAGGGGTAGGGACAGAGGGAGAGGGAGAAGCAGACTCCCCACTGAGCAGGGAGCCTGATGCCGGGCTCAATCCCAGAACCCTGAGATTATGACCTGAGCCGAAGGCAGACGCCATGTTCCACCAACTGAGCCACCCAGGCATCCTTTGAATGGGTAATTTTTTTTTTTTTTTAATTTAGCTCCTCAGTCGCACCAGCTATATTTCAAATGCTCAATAGTGGCAGGTGGGTACCGGCTACCACTTTGGACAGCACAGATTTTTTTTTTTTTTTTTTTTTAGATTTTATTTATTTATTTGTCAGAGAGAGAGAGAGCACAAGCAGGGGGAGTGGCAGGCAGAGGGAGAAGCAGGCTCCCCGCTGAGCAAGGAGCCTGATGCGGGACTTGATCCCACGATCCTGGGATCATGACCTGAGCCGAAGGCAGATGCTTAACCGACTGAGCCACCCAGGCATCCCTGAATGGGTAATCTTATTTCTCACTTTTCAATTGAAAAAATTGACACTCAGAGAGGGTAAGTAAATTTCCAAAGGTTAGAGAGTAATAGTCAAATCAATATTAATTTTTTTACTATACAGAAAATCAGTATAATCATGTAGAAAGTTGAGAACATAATCTATGTGTGTATCTTTTTCTCTGTCACATACATGAAAGCACACACACAAACTTGTTTA
>NW_028008603.1:0-909 GCF_054177405.1 Leptonychotes weddellii | reverse complement strand
AGCACGAATTATCCCTCCAACACGTATTCATCTCTTCTCTGTTTTATGCCAGACACTGGGCTACTTAAGGAATTAAGAAGACTTCCATGTTCATCTTACAAAAACAGGTTGCATAAAGTATTATTGCGAGAGGACATTAGAAATCCAATTCCTGGGGACACTGAAGTACTACTACTCAGTGATTCTTTTTTTTTTTTTTTAAAGATTTTATTTATTTATTTGACAGAGAGAGACACAGCAAGAGAGGGAACACAAGCAGGGGGAGTGGGAGAGAGAGAGAAGCAGGCTTCCCGCGGAGCAGGGAGCCCGATGCGGGGCTCAATCCCAGGACCCTGGGATCATGACCTGAGCAGAAGGCAGACGCTTAATGGCTGAGCCACCCAGGTGCCCCACTACTCAGTG
The DNA here is from genome assembly GCF_054177405.1 of Leptonychotes weddellii. Lineage (NCBI taxonomy): Eukaryota > Metazoa > Chordata > Mammalia > Carnivora > Phocidae > Leptonychotes > Leptonychotes weddellii. Next base: position 507 of record NW_028008603.1, on the reverse strand, counting down.
ATTCTTAACATAGGACGGTTCAGAGTCCCCCCCCTCAAGTCTGGTGAAATCTATTAATATTTCTTCTCAAAAAATACACAAGACACATGCACAAATGCTTCCAAACCCCTGAATCCTATTTATAGAACACTTAGGACTCCAGGTTAAAAAAAAAAGAGAAGGCAGCAGTGGGGGGTGGTCTTCCTTTTGAAAGAGGAGAGTATAATCTGGCTTACTGTCAATGTGTCAACCTAATTCAATGTAGCAAAGTTATGCATCTTATTACTCACTTCTCCCTCTGTCCACATTTTGGAAAAATTCTGTGCCAAAAACACAGGAGATGATGGAACTGAGATGGGGAGGTGACAAAATCTGTTGGATGTCTCTCTGCCTTCCTCCTCCATCACATCATCTGGACACCAAGGTTAATGACAAATCCTAATTACTTTTTGGGGCCCATCTGTTTAGGGAAAATGACCTCAAATGGAAGCCACCCAGTTGCCTATCCCTTCGCACAGGCAGGATATG
>NW_028008602.1:0-909 GCF_054177405.1 Leptonychotes weddellii | reverse complement strand
TGTGATCTTCTAAATAGCTTTCATTCCTTCATTCATTCATTCAGCACACCCAGTGTGGAGCCCAACACAGGGCTTGGACTCACGGCCCTGAGGTCAAGACCTGAGCTGAGATCAAGAGTCAGAGGAGCGCCTGGATGGCTCAATCGGTTAAGCAGAGACTTGGTTTCGGCTTTGGTCTTGATCTCAGGTCGTGGGATCAAGCCCCACTGGGTATGGAGCCTGCTTCAGACCCTCTCTCTCCCCTTCTGCCCGCCCCCTGGCTCTCCCACCCTCTCTCTCTCCCCCTCTAAAATGTAATGATACATATGGGTTGAAGCAAACAATGGTAATTTATATGCAGTGCAAATAGAAACTGGAGGCTCAGCACACCCACACCCGCGTTGGACCGAGTCACCTAGAGCACAGGTTTGGAAGGCCCAGAGAAGCGTCTCGCACATGCAGTCCAGACCGGCTGCCTTGCCCACTGAAGAGGGGCTGTTGCTGGGTCTGCACTGCTCAACCTTCCCTAGATCCTTCTCCAGCTTCTCTGACACCTGGAGCAGGAGTGTGTGTTTAGCTCTGCCACGGAGGACCCCCGCTTCTGCAGGACACCCTCAGCACCAAGCTCAGACAACCACGACTGATGTGGTTAAGTAAAAACACCGGCTCCGCAGAATCCTGAAGTTACCAGGGTCAGGACAACACATGCTGTGGATGCAGTGTGTCTCCGTGGGTGGCCCGGCTGGCTGCTCGGTGGTGACGCTGCTCACCAAGCCCCGCTCCCGGACACGGGCTCCCGCAGCAGACCGGGACACTCCCCACGCGTGTCCTCATTGGGCCATCTCACTTGACGTCTGCTTCTGAGAGGAGACCCGCAGAGAGCGGCTGCTCTCCTGCAGGGAGCCGGGCTGGAAGGAGGCGTGTTTCCTG
>NW_028008601.1:0-909 GCF_054177405.1 Leptonychotes weddellii | reverse complement strand
AGTCTTTTTTTTTTTTAAGATTTTATTTATTTATTTGACAGAGAGATAGAGAGAGAGCACAAGTAGGCAGAGTGGCAGGCAGAGGGAGAGGGAGAAGCAGGCTTCCTGCTGAGCAGGGAGCCTGATGCAGAACTCAATCCCAGGACCCTGGGATCATGACCTGAACCGAAGGCAGATGCTTAACCGACTGAGCCACCCAGGCACCCCTGTGATTCATCAGTCTTACACAATTCATAGCACTCACCATAGCACATACCCTCCCTAATGTCCATCACCCAGCCACTCCATCCCTCCCAACCCCCCAATCCAGCAACCCTCAGTTTGTTTCCTGAGATTAAGAGTCTCTTATGGTTTGTCTCCCTCTCTGATTTCATCTTGTTTCATTTTTCCCTCCCTTCCCCTATAATCCTCTGCCTTGTTTCTCAAATTCCTCATATCAGTGAGATCATATGATAATTGATCATATCATAATTAAATATCATAATTATCATATGATAATTGTCTTTCTCTGATTGACTTATTTCGCTTAGCATAATACCCTCTAGTTCCACCTACGTCTTTGCAAATGGCAAGATTTCATTTTTGATGGCTGCATAATATTCCATTATATATATATACATTTATCCATTCATCTGTCGCTAGACATCTAGGCTCTTTCCATAGTTTGGCTATTGTGGACATTGCTGCTATAAACATTGGGGTGCAGGTGCCCCTTCGGATCACTACATTTGTATCTTTGGGGTAAATACCCAGTAGTGCAATTGCTGGATCATATGGTAGCTCTATTTTCAACTTTTTGTTTAAAAGATTTTATTTATTTATTTGACAGAGAGAGACACAGCGAGAGAGGGCACACAAACAGGGAGAGTGGGAGAGGGAGAAGCAGGCCTCCCACAGAGCAGGGAGCCC
>NW_028008600.1:0-909 GCF_054177405.1 Leptonychotes weddellii | reverse complement strand
TGTCCCCTGGCCCCTCTACTTGCCCTGGTCTCTGTCCTTGTGGGTCGGGCAGCGGGGTTGGCGGGGGAGGGATCAGGGCCAGAGTTTGACCAGATCTGGTCAAGCTCTTCTTCAGTGTGTCCATGTGTGCTTGCGTGCAGAAGCGTGCGTGCGTGTATTGTGTGTGTGTTGTGTGTGTTATGTGCATGCGCATACTCTGGGGAGGGGGGCGAGTGTCCTCGAACTCGGGCATCCTCAGGACTCCTGCTGTCACACACAGCGGTCTAGGACCTGCTGGGAGATGGCCAGACCATCTGCTGAAGGACCCCAGGGCCAAGGGGTCAGTGCGGCCAGGGGCTGTCCTTCGGAGGGGAGGTGCGCAGCAGGTGGGAGTTTCCTGGCACGCCCCTTTCCCACCTCACTCAGTTACCTAGATGGCTCCCTTCTCCTCTGCCTGGATGAGGAGCTGGCCCTGACAACTCTTCCATCCCAGGCCCAGCTGACTCCCATTGTGACAGGCTCCCAAGCCAGATTCCCCAAGGGTAAGGGGAGAGCCAGGCTCCCCAGGCCGCTCTGGGAGGCTCAGCTTCTAGGGCGCACAGAGAAGACTGACCCAGGACCCTTCGGGGTTGGCCAGAGGCTCCTCCTCTGGCAGCAGGTGTCTCTGTCTCTCCAGGGAACTCCCTTTCGTAGTGGATGCTGAAACGGAAGCAAGGCTGGTGAGCCAGAGCAGGCTGCTGGTCCTCCCGCCATCCTGCCCCTCTGTGGCCCCTCAGGGTCTGGCCCCATCATTGGTGTCGTCTTGACTCCAGGGCTGGTGCTCAGCCCGCTCTCTGCCCAGCCAGTCCTGGCCCTCTAAGAGAAAGAAGCCAAATTCGTCCCCTCCTCCTCTCCTTTGCCCAATTGATGTCCTTCCCTCACCCTGTCCAC
>NW_028008599.1:0-909 GCF_054177405.1 Leptonychotes weddellii | reverse complement strand
AAAAAAAAAAAAAAAGAATATTCACTGAGAGTTTTTGAGTTCTGGAGGGTTCAGGTAGAGAGAAAAGTTAAATGCTTCAATCTGTCCACAAATGAATATTTTATATTTCTGTATATTGTGGATATCTTAAGAGAAAGTCTGGAGGAGCAAACATTACAGAACCAATAGTGTTTCATACAAAGTCACAAAAACTATAATCATCTTCCTCAATTCACTTAGTCCCAGCTACTAATATTTATTCTGTTTGAATGTAGTTTTTCTGTTAGTGCTGGAAATTCTTAACCATTTTAGTTTTATGATGTTAATCATATAAAAAAAAAACCACATATGTTTGTTAAAAAGTCCTTTTCATGAATCTACTTGAGGACAAAACATGTCCTGCAAGAGCATCAGAACGATAACTATAAATGATGAAAGACTGAAAAATGGACATGGTTAAAGATCTGAGATTTCATTATAATATAGCAGACAAGGAAATCCAGTTATTTCTGTGACCCATAACACTTCAATAATCAGAATATCTAGTGATGGCCTTATTAAAACTTTAGGAATTTCATATAAACTCTAGAATAGTTATGGCATTTACCCCCAAAACACAGTCTTTTTTTTTATTCTTATGTTAATCCCCATGCATTACATCATTAGTTTTAGATGTAGTGTTCCATGATTCATTGTTTGAGCATAACACCCAGTGCTCCATGCAGAATGTGCCCTCCTCAATACCCACCACCAGGCTAACCCATCCTCCCACCCCTCTCCCCTCTAGAACCCTCAGTTTGTTTTTCAGAGTCCATCGTCTCTCATGGTTCGTCTACCCCTCCAATTTCCCCCGCTTCATTCTTCCCCTCCTGCTACCTTCTTCTTCTTCTTCTTCTTCTTTTTTTTTCTTAACATATATTGCATTATTTG
>NW_028008598.1:0-909 GCF_054177405.1 Leptonychotes weddellii | reverse complement strand
CTGGAGTCCCAGGATCAAGTCCTGCATTGGGCTCCCTGCTCGGCAGGGAGTCTGCTTCTTCCTCTGACCCTCCTGCCTCTCATGCTCTCTGTCTCTCATTCTCTCTGTCTCAAATAAATAAATAAAATCTTTAAAAAAAAAAAAAAAAACTACAAAGAGGTATCACCACACACCAGTCAGAATGGCTAAAATTAACAAGTCAGGAAACAACATATGTTGGTGAGGATGCAGAGAAAGGGGAACGCTCCTACACTGTTGGTGGGAATGCAAACTGGTGCAGCCACTCTGGAAAACAGTATGGAGGTTCCTCAAAAAGTTAAAAACAGAGCTACCCTATAATCCAGCAATTAGTTTCACTACTAGGTATTTACCCAAAGGATACAAACATAGTGACCTGAAGGGGCACCTGTACCCCCAATGTTCATAGTAGCAATGCTCATGGCAGCCAAACTATGGAAAGAACCCAGATGTCCATCGACAGATGAATGAATAAAGAATAGGCAGTATAGGGGCACCTGGGTGACTCAGTCAGTTAAGCGGCTGCCTTCAGCTCAGGTCATGGTCCCAGGGTCCTGGGATCGAGCCCCGCATCAGGCTCCTTGCTCGGCAGGAACCCTGCTTCTCCCTTTCCCACTCCCCCTGCTTGTGTTCCCTCTCTTGCTGTGTCTCTCTCTGTCAGATAAATAAATAAAATATTAAAAAAAATAAAATTAAGGGGGGCGGAGCAAGATGGCGGAGGAGTAGGAGACCTGGATTTCGTCTCCTCTCAGGAATTCAGCTGGATAGGGATCAAACCATTCTGAACACCTACAAACTCAACAGGAGATCGAAGAAAGGAATAGCAACAACTCTCTGAACAGAAAAGCGACCACTTTCTGGAAGGTAGGACGTGCGGAGAAGTGAATCCGA
>NW_028008597.1:0-909 GCF_054177405.1 Leptonychotes weddellii | reverse complement strand
TACTACATATAAAAATATATGGGTCTCAGAGCAGTACTGAGAGGAAAATTTATAGCACTGAATGTTTACATTAGTAAAGAGGAAAAATCTCAAATCAATAATCTAAGTTCTCACTCCAAGAAACTTAAAAAAAAAAATAAACTCAAAGTAAGCAAAAGGAAGGAAATAACAAAGGGTCAGGATTTATAAAATTTAGAACAAAAAAGCAATGAGCAAATCAATGAACCAGAAAGCTGGTTTCTTTTGATTGACAAACCTCTAGCATGAGTGACAAAGAAAAAACAAAGACTCTCAACTACAGAGAACAACCAGGTGGTTGCAGAGGGGAGGTGGGTGGGGTGTGGGAGAAATAGGTGAAGGGGATTAAGGAGTGCATTTGTCGTGATAAGCACAGGGTGATGTATGGAAGTGCTGAATCATTACACCATACACCTGAAACTCACAGAACACCATATGTTAATTACACTTCAATATGGAATGCTGCGAGCAAGATGGCAGAGGAGTACGAGACCTGGATTTCGTCTCCTCTCAGGAATTCAGCTGGATAGGGATCAAACCATTCTGAACACCTACAAACTCAACAGGAGATCGAAGAAAAGAAGAGCAACAACTCTCTGAACAGAAAGGCGACCACTTTCTGGAAGGTAGGACGTGAGGAGAAGTGAATCCGAGGCGATATTCGGGAGGATAGACAGCGGGGGAGGGGCCTCCGTCGGCCGCTTCTGGCAAGTGATAGAGCCCCGGAGCACAAAATCAGAACTTTTATTTATTTATTTTTTTATTCTTATGTTAATCCCCATACATTACATCATTAGTTTTAGATGTAGTGTTCCATGATTCATTGTTTGTGCATAACACCCAGTGCTCCATGCAGAATGTGCCCTCCTCAATACTCACCACCAGGCTAAC
>NW_028008596.1:0-909 GCF_054177405.1 Leptonychotes weddellii | reverse complement strand
TGAGGGGGGTGTTAATGTCCCCCACTATTATTGTATTGTTGTCAATGTGTTTCTTTGCTTTTGTTATTAATTGGCTTATATAATTGGCTGCTCCCATGTTAGGGGCATAGATATTTACAGTTGTTAGATCTTCTTGTTGGATAGACCCTGTAAGTAAGATATAGTGTCCTTCCTCATCTCTTATTACAGTCTTTGGTTTAAAATCTAATTTGTCTGATATAAGGATTGCCACCCCAGCTTTCTTTTGGTGTCCGTTAGCATGGTAAATGATTTTCCACCCCCTCACTTTCAATCTGGGAATGTCTTTGGGTCTAAAATGAGTCTCTTGCAGACAGCATATTGATGGGTCTTGTTTTGTATCCAATCTGATATCCTGTGTCTTTTGATTGGGTCGTTTAGCCCATTTACATTCAGGGTAACTATTGAAAAATAGGAGTTTAGTGCCATTGTATTGCCTGTAAGGTGACTGTTACTGTATATTGTCTGTGTTCCTTTTTGGTTTATGTTACTTTTAGACTCTCTCTTTGCTTAGAGGCCCCCTTTCAATATTTCTTGCAGGGTTGGTTTCGTGTTTGCAAATTCCTTTAGTTTTTGTTTGTCCTGGAAGCTTTTTATCTCTCCTTCTATTTTCAGTGACAGCCTAGCTGGATATAGTATTCTTGGCTGCATATTTTTCTCATTTAGTGCTCTGAATATATCATGCCAGTCCTTTCTGGCCTGCCAGGTCTCTGTGGATGGGTCTGTTGCCAATCTAATGTTTCTACCATTGTAGGTTACATATCTCTTCTCCCAAGCTGCTTTCAGGATTTTCTCTTTGTCTCTGAGACTCGTAGGTTATACTATTCGATGTTGGGTGTTGACCTATTTTTATTGATTTTGAGAGGGGTTCTCTGTGCCTCCTGGATTTTG
>NW_028008595.1:0-910 GCF_054177405.1 Leptonychotes weddellii | reverse complement strand
GGCTGGTTAGTGGATGACCTCTGGCCCCAGTACACGGCCCGTATGGCAGTGAACAGCTCAGACCCTCACCTCCTCTAGAAGGACTAGGAATTAGAGTCCAACAGGTAGCACACAGTTCTGAATCCCAAGGTATGCAAACCCAGTTATGCCTCTAAAACAAGAGCTCCTTTTCAGCCACTTAAAAAAAAAAAAAACCGTCAAGTCAGCCCTTAAACTCAATTAGAAGTTAATTAACCACTAATATCATACCAACTTTACTTAATGAAATATATTTCCAGCCCAATACACTGGATGGTTTTAATAACCAACATTCCAGAGCTAATAGGAGAATCCAAAATAGGAACGAAACTCGTTCATTGGTAAAACGCATTTAGAGCTACTGAAGATTTAGTATGAGCATGACGTCCGCGGTGGGTGAGAAGGGTAGTGAAGGTCTGTTTGCAAGGCGGCATCGCGAAGTTAATGTTTGAACTGTGGCATGCAGAAGCTGCCACCGTTAACATACCTTGTTTAATGTTTAAGAGGATTAATCTGCCTGCACGTCGTCCTGTGAGGCTACGCAGAGAAAAAACAGCTAATCCTGGAGCCGCACCGGGGGATCGGGCAGCCTGCGCCAGAGGTGGTGAGAATCCCTGTCCAGGCGGAGGCTGGGGAAGTGAGCCATCTGTCCCTCTGCCCAGCACTCCTGCTCCAGCATCTGTATCATGATAAAGGGCAGAGTCTTTCTCGCTTACTTGCTTATTCATTTTCTTCGCTTTCTTTCTTTTCTTTTTGAGAGAGAGAGAGAGAGAGTGTGTGGGGGAAGGGCAGACCAAAAGGGAGGGAGAATCTTTTTATTTTATTTTATTTATTTTTTTATTATGTTATGTTAATCACCATACATTACATTATTAGTTTTTGATGTAGTGTT
>NW_028008594.1:0-11940 GCF_054177405.1 Leptonychotes weddellii | reverse complement strand
ACACACACACACACACACACACACACACACACACACACACACACACACACACACACACAATGGAATATTATGCAGCCATCAAAAAAACACGAAATCTTGCCATTTGCAACGACGTGGATGGAACTAGAAGGTATGATGCTAAGGGAAATAAGTCAATCAGAGAAAGACATGTATCACATGATCTCACTGATATGAGGAATTCTTAATCTCAGGAAACAAACTGAGGGTTGCTGGAGTGGTGGGGGATGGGAGGAATGGGGTAGCTGGGTGAAAGACATTGGGGAGGGTATGTGCTATAGTGAACACTGTGAATTATGTAAGACTGTTGAATCACAGACTTGTACCTCTGAAACAAATAATACATTATATGTTAAAAAAAAAAAAGAAGAAGAAGAAGATAGTAGGAAGGGAAAAATGAAGGCGGGAGGGAATCAGAGGGGGAGAGGAACCATGAGAGACTATGGACTCTGAGAAACAAACTGAGGGTTCTAGAAGGGATGGAGTGGGGGAATGGGTTAGCCTGGTGATGGGTATTAAAGAGGGCATGTATTGAATGGAGCACTGGGTATTATATGCAAACAATGAATCATGGAACACTACATCAAAAACTAATGATGTACTGTATGGTGATTAACATAAAATAATAAAATTTAAAAAAAAATTTTTTTTGTTTACCAGATTGAAAGTATTATAAGTACTGCAACTATCCAAAGTTACACTAAGGTTATTTCTAAGTTAGAAGTACGCTTCTAAGGAACATAATAATAGAAAAGATTTTATATAGATAGAATAAACTTAAATTTGGCAGAAATATGTTAACATTTAAAAATAATACTTATTATTAATACATGTATATTTAAATTCTAGGAATAATGACTTTTCCTCCTACTTTTAAAAGTTTCTATCATTTTCTAAGATAAATTGTCATTAAGAGCCCAAATTCAAGTAAAGGAAATAAGTGATATTCACATCATTGGAAACAGCCATGAAGGGAAAATTAATTTAGTTTGATTTGCATGTCCAACTAAGGGAAGTCTACACTTTTTCTGTAATATAATATCACATTACCATAGCTATTTAGAAATAAAAATTAAGCCAGCTCTTCTCAATTTTTAAACAACAACAGAAAGATTACTTTGCTTCAAATATAATCTCATTACAAATACAAGTCTCCTAAATCCCCCTATAAATGCTGCAACTCCATACAGTTCAAAATATGCCTCAACTACAGAATATTTCTAGTACCAAAGGAAAAAAAAAAGTATGCATTAATACCACTACTTTTGCGCTCTTGCTTTTTTATAGTGTCCTTCCAGTTGTCCTGGCAGACATTTTTACATCTTTATTTCTACCATCTCCCTGTCATGAAAAAAAAAATCTATTATTCTAAGGTCAGAAGCTTATAGAATAATACCATGACTGGGAAGCCTCAGGAAGTCTGGCACAAAACTAACCCTTGTACTAACCTTGACTCTTTTCTTGTACTATCCTGTTCTGCATTAGCAGAGAGACAGAAGATACTACCTATGAAAATCAGACCAAATAATGAGGCTGGAAAAAGTTCTCTCTGACTGTAGCTAAACCTAAATACAATATTACTATTTATATCAAACCTACACAACACCACTTCTTAAAAACGATTTCTAGGAGGAAAAAAACCCAAGGTAATAAAAGAAAAAGTGATAAAATATTGGCCATTACATTTATATATGTATATATATGTGTATATATATATATATATATATATATATACACACTTCATTATTTGTATACAAACTACTAAATAGTAAAATTTACCAAAAAGTCACATGTACCTGAAAAAGAAAGAAGGGAGAGGGGAGGGAAGAAGGAAGGGAGGGAAGGAAGAAGGAAGGAAGGAAAGAAAGAAGGAAGGAAGGAAGGAAAGAAGGAAGGAAGGAGGGAGGGAAAGGCGGGAGAAAGGAAGGGAGGGAAGAACGAAAATTTAAAACTTTGTTGATACATAATTAGTGGATTTAAGTCCTAGTTTTATGATTTTCCTACTCAGGCATGTTCTGGATCATTATTATTACAAATAAGAAATTTAAGTTCTTCAATATAATTCTAATACATTTACCAACAAGAAAATTCTTACTTGTTTTGTAGCTTTAATTAATTTCTAATACTAAATCTTTGTCCTTCTACTAAAAGGGTTTTGAAAGATAAACAGATCATGAGTTTTCCCCTTTTTTTCAGACTATTTCATGTTTTTAACCAGTAAGTTATATATGGCAATGTATAGGAAACATATAGGTTGAAGACAACCAATAAAATAACCAATGAAGTCATAGAATTAAAAATAAAATTCTCTTTTCAAAAATCAATGCAAGTAAAGAAATATTTAGTTTGACAAAATATTTTTATATTAAATTTTCTTTTCAGATAGCCATGCTTTTAGAATCATGTTCTTTTTCTTTTTTAAAAAAAATTTGATCAAGAAAACTGGCTATTCATTCACCTTTATGACTATTCATTAGGAGGGTAGAAACCTAATAGTAGAATTCTTTTTTTAAACCTCTAGAACTTTTCCTTTTACTGACAATCTGTGTATATTTCTTCTAAGAAAATTCAAACCAGAAAGACAAAGGACATTAGTGAAAACCTAATACCATTTGACCTTGTCACATTAGCCCTGGGCATAAAAAAGATATAAATTTCAAAGACGACAAAAAGCAAAAGATTTGTACAATGAGCAGCCAATGGGTAATAGTTTCCACTTTCTGCTCCTACTTAGAGTCTCACTGGAAGTAGAAAGACATGAAGCCGAGATCTTCTAGTTAGGACTCTGCTGAGTCAAACTTAAAACAGTCATATGTCCTAATGAAAATTTAAAACAGAAGTCAAGATGAAACATGTATTTCAAACAGTATGTACTAAGTATCATTCTTTATTGTATTTCATTTGTTGGGGGAAAAAAAGCATATGGACACATAATTTCTTCCTTGTGGTGAAAATATTTATCAGAAATTAAAAGAAAAATATATACAATTTAAAAGACATACCAATCACATATCCAAATATCACATTTATAAAACTCATCTGAGGTGTGCAAAATGTATTGACATATATTTTCCTTTTGGATAAATATCAGAATCCCATAAAATAGGTAAGGTAGGTATTACTACCCTTTTTATATGTAAAAAAAAAAAAACAAAAAAAACCCAGGTTCCGGTAGTAAGAAGAGAGTTGCTTAAGGTCAACTGACAACTTAAGTTGTAGATTCAGAATTCAAACCCAGATTGGCTGATCCTGAGTTTTACCAAACCTGATATAATTCTGAAAAAGTCAATGCATATGTAAAAGTTTAATGTAAGATGGGTAATTCCTGCAGTTAATGGTATTAGCTTATTGTGAAAAATCCTAAGGTTGAGGATCATTTTTACACTATGATTTCAAGAAATGATTTTACTACTCTCTATGTCCATTTCCATCTATCAATCGCATTTCCCTGATGTCCATGGGCCTTTTCCCTTTGTCCTTTCAGAAACGATAGAAAGTTAAATGTGCAAAGAACTATGAGAGATCACAAAGAATATATTCAAATATAAGTGACAGTATTATTAAAAAATTCAAAACAGCATATATTATATAATAAATTGACTTCTTATATAGTTAAATTCAAAAGTTTAAGTTTTTTCATTCTTGAGTTTTTTTATAATTTTTTTAACAATTTATTTATTCAGTTGAGAGGGAGAGAGAGCGAGCATGAGAGAGCAGGCATGGGAATGGGCAGAGGGAGAGAGTCTCAAGCAGACTCACGCTTGAGCATGGAGCTCCAGGCAGGCCTCGATCTCAAGACCCTGAGATCATGACCTGCACTGAAACCAAGAGTCAGATGCTTAACCAATTGCACCATCCAGGCACCCCTTAAGAGTTCTTTTATGCTAAGGACATATATTACTCAGTTCTATGCTCCCCAAAATAGCAAACACCGCATCAATATCCAAATGTTATAAGGTTAAGCAAACAAACTTATAAATAAGGGTTATTTGGATTAAGTACCCCAATTATTATTATTATTTTTTATATATATATTTTTAAGATTTTATTTATTTATTTGAGAGAGAGAATGAGAGAGAGAGAGCACATGAGAGGGGGGAGGGTCAGAGGGAGAAGCAGACTCCCCGCTGAGCAGGGAGCCCGATGCGGGACTCGATCCTGGGACTCCAGGATCATGACCTGAGCTGAAGGCAGTCGCTTAACCAACTGAGCCACCCAGGCGCCCTCCAATTATTATTATTAATTCCAACAAATGTCTAGTGATCTAGTTTATATAATTCGTAGTCATATCAGATTGATATGGGAAATAAGTCATATGAGACTGATAGGGCAAAAGTCGATCAGCTAGTATTAATTTTAACTTTTAAAAGTAGATTTCTTTGGGGCGCCTGGGTGGCTCAGTTGGTTAAGCGACTGCCTTCGGCTCAGGTCATGATCCCGGAGTCCCTGGATCGAGTCCCACATCGGGCTCCCTGCTCGGCAGGGAGTCTGCTTCTCCCTCTGACCCTCCCCCCTCTCATGTGCTCTCTCTCTCATTCTCTCTCTCTCAAATAAATAAATAAAAAATCTTTAAAAAAAAAAAAAAAGAAACATTTATAAAAAAAAAAAAAAGTAGATTTCTTTGATAGTTTAAATTGTGCAAAGAAATTAAAGGCATCATTTCTCAAAAAAAAAATGGTATTGATTTGAATATTTTCTAATCTCTTCTAATATTATTTTTCTCATGAATGTGGCTTGAGATCCACTTCTATAAAATGTATGAGGTATGTCAATTACTGAGTGATTTACTGCATATGACCAAAGCATAGCTGAATATTTCTATTGAAATTGTGTTTCTTACCTGGAAAATATTGTGAAAAGATCCAATGAGTTTGTGGATGGCCCAAATTATTTAAACAGTGTTATCTGATAGAGCTGGCTCTATAATAAATGCCCTTTTAAAACCAAATAAACTTTTATATATTAGATCCGATTAAAATAATTTAAGGGAATTTTTGAATACAGATTCAGTTTTTGCTTTGTCAAATAGTGGAATAGTTTAATAGGTAGAAGTTAAATCATTTGGGATGTACATGCTCAGAGGATGAGCACTATTGTGGAAAGAATGTGAGAAAATTTTATGGTTCTTTTAGGAAAAAAATATGTATGTATTAAAATCGGGTTGTACTTGTGCACTTGTTCTGCAAGAGTTGTATAACCCAAAAAAGCAATTTCTTGTTAAAGGTGGTTTCTTTCCTCTACTCTATGTGCCTTTGATGAACAAATTAATCATATTAGAGTGAACAGGTCTCAATGAAATATTAAGCAGAGGGATACATACACATACTGTGTTCCTGTTTTGGTTTTAGACATTTATTCTCTGCAAAGATCCAGATGTTTGGTGGTTTCAAATGGATCTTCTGTGTCAGGTACCCATCTCGATTTAATGTTAAGGTATTTTTTTAAGTGTTACTTTATAACCTTAGGGAAATCGAATTTAAATCAATCTTAACAGTTACAAAAAGACATGCAAGTTGAGAGCAGATTAAAAATCGTTCTTCCAGGACTTAATAAGTACCACTTGAGAGAATGAGACATCCTGAATTAAATTAACTACCTCCTGCATTTTCCAAGGACTATATTCTTTACAAATATAAACAAACCTGCTCTGGGAGATTTCTACAAGTATGTCTTTGAGAAGAAACAAAAGGAGTAGGATAAGTGACAATTAAAATTCTACTTAAATTCAAGGGTATGCCAATACACTACTTTTTCAAATCCTATAAAGTTATATTTCTAATTTATGTACTAATTTATTGTGATGCACTTTCACTGAATTGCTGGTAAAAACTAACAACCTTTCTACTTGTTATGAAGATCAAGCATTTACTTTAAGCAATCATTCAATGCATTTAGTACTTATGCAATTTGTTTTTACCTGTTTTGAGAGATAGTCAGGTTTTGTAATAAAGGCAACCAATATGAAGAAAATGCTTCCACAGTTGAAATGCTGTTATCATCCAGGTGCAATTCTCTTAGTAGAACATGATTCTCCAAGGACGGAAGCTATATTTAAATTTGGGTCATTAGCTTATATTAAGTAAAATATTTTTGTTATTCAACAAAATTTAAAAACATAAAATCTATTAAAAGTAACAAAAGGTATATTCTGTTAAACTACATATCATAAATGAAACTATAATGTTATGAGAACTTTAGTATGAATAAAATTTCTAAGAATTAACTTTACAATTAGAATTCTTTTTTTAATAAAAGTTATTTCATGGTAAATTTTAATTAGAATTTCATTACAGATACATTTGGCTCCACTTATATACTGAAATATAACTGAAAAGTTATGATTTATTTTAGTGTTCTGAAAAACTAATGTTAAATTAGATTTCTTTACAAAATATTCTATGTTGAACATTTTTTTAATAGAAGTATGTAACAGTTTTAAGTAAACTGGAAATCACATACAGATGATCAGCAAAAAAAAAAAAGGAAAATTAAACAAAGTTGCTTTTAAAACATGCAATTGATTTTTTTATCAAAAGAAAATGTTGTATTAATCAAGAAGCCAATAATTTAAAGAAATTACCTCACTTAGATAATTTCCCTGTAACTTCAGTACTTGGAGCAATCCACAGTTTTCAATACCTTCAACTTTAGTAAGATGATTATGTGAGCAATCCAGGTATATAATGGTAGGAGTATCACAAAGACCTTTTGTACTAATTAATTGATTGTGGTCCACAATTAGTTGCTGAAGATTTCTCAGAGATTCTAAACCACCTGGAAGAAAAATTTTCCAAGATCACTTGTATCATATATTCTTCCAGAATCTAAGGTGAGATTTCTAAATTATTGCACCTTTATATTTCCCAATATTTCTAATTACAAGTGAAGATTTAGCCCGTATTCCTGTGAAAATGTGTAAGTGTAAAATGTATTATTTTTTAAACTTGTACCTACAAGATATATTTTTGAATGACATTGATACGTGTGTATATATATATATATATACACACACACACACAATTGGAAACTGAACAAAATACTAAAAAGTATACATTGGGCACTGAATGCTTTATTTTCAAATGACAACAGAACAAGGGAGAGATAGAAGGACCTATTTTCTTTTTTTTTTTTTTTTTATTCTTATGTTAATCCCCATACATTACATCATTAGTTCTAGATGAAGTGTTCCATGATTCATTGTTCGTGCACAACACCCAGTGCTCCATGCAGAACGTGCCCTTCTCAATACCCACCACCAGGCCAACCCATCCTCCCACCCCCCTCCCCTCTAGAACCCTCAGTTTGTTTTTCAGAGTCCATCTTCTCTCATGGTTCGTCCACCCCTCCGATTTCCCCCGCTTCATTCCTCCCTTCCCGCTACCTTCTTCTTCTTCTTTTTTTTTCTTAACATATCTTGCATTATTTGTCTCAGAGGTAAGTTTTCTTAAAAAAATAGTTCTCAACCCAGTTTCAGGGTCTTTGAAGTTTGATTACTTCCTTAAGATTGAATATGTAACATTGGAATGCTACTTTCCTACCATCGAGATAGCTATCTTAGATTCCCCCAAGTCAAGTAGGTGCAACCATATTAACAACAATGAAATATTAGCATATTCTTCAGGTATTTCAAGATTGTCACAAGTATCCTCCTTGTTGCCCAGATAAGGTTAAAACCAATATGATACTATATAAAAAATACCAGAGGAATCTTAGACTACAGCTCAGCACTAATAAGAACAAAACTGAGAAGGTTGTTCAAGTAAGCTATCAGGAATTAGCACTGGAAAGAAATGCTGAGGAAGTCTGTAAATGTTTCGTGGAAAATATTAAAAATCTAGAAAATGTTATTTAGATTGAATATTGGACTAGATACGATCTCTCTAAGCACCACCCTATTATATGAAATAGGCAGTTCTAGAAATTGGAAATATGGTTTAAGGTCTAAAGTAGGTACTGGTTAGTAGAATGTCTTTAGTGAGTATTGTACATATGGGAGTCATTGAGCCTAAACCTTGGAGAATCAAGCTTCATTGTGATTTTCTTGTCAAGCCCCAAAATATTTTATTCAATTAAATGTTGGAATAAACATGAGTTTTTCAACCAAAAAAAAAGTTATTGATAATAAACTGAAAGATAATCTTGAAAGAAACATAATTATGTATAAAAATAATATCTGGAATTTATGTAATAAATTTATCCAGGAGAAATTTAAAGCATTAACTCAAGGTTTGCTCTTTTGATTATACATTGTAATTTCCAGAAGGAAAGGGCAGTCTGCTTATATCAAAATGGAGAAATAAAAGGAAGAATCAAGTAATATTACCAAGATTTCACAAGAAAACTTAATGCTGTATCATATTTTAAAAATTTAGATAATGTAACAGAATTGAGTGTATTGTACAAATATTTCATAGAGATACATTTGAAGAAAAATTATATTTCAAAATTGCAATGTTTCTAATAGTTTGAGTCAAAACAACTTAATTATGGATGATTATTTTGTATGTATGTAATTTATGGATGATTAGTTATGGATTATTATTTTGTATAAAAAGGAATACATTTTTATGTTAAAGAGTTAATTTTCTTATAATGATAAATTATACATTATCTAAGAAAAGCAGAAAAATGCATAGAAAGACCCATAGAAGAGAGAGACTTAAATTTAAATTTAGGCAGTAATTTTACATTTTTTAAGTTCTTATCTAGGATTAATATACTGGTATTTTCCTGTAATGTAAAATAGCAAGTATAACTTAGAAAAAATTGTCATCTGATATTATTCAAGGAGTGAATTGTTCTGTCTTATAAGATAGTTGACTAAGTTTAAGTAACAGAGTCAACTATCTTATATATATTATATATTATCAACTCCAAGGTATTAGAAATAGTATATTACATATAATAATAAATATATATTAGCTAAAATGTATTTTGAAGTCTGCTGAAATAGAAAATACTCTGGAATTTAGTATGCCTTATGATCATACCCAATGAACATCAATTAACCCACTGAAGCAGTTTAAAGGCATTCAAGGAAGAAGGAAATATTAATAAAAATTTGTAGTTGTGTAAAATAAAATGTCCTTTATCAAATATTTAAACATCTTAAGCAATTTACTTCCACAGCTTAATATTTTTAAAAGCCATGCACTTTACTCTTAAGTTATTCAGAGCTATCCAGAAACAGAATCTTCTATTAACTCATTTAAAGTTGGGAATGCATTTGTGAAACTTCTCAAAGGTCACCCAAGAAGAGAACCAAGAATGAAACATCAGGTCACACACTGAGGAAAGCTAAAGGATTTGGCATAAGAAGCTGAAAGGAAGTAGGAGATAAAGCAGCAGAACAATTGGGAGAGAACAAGAGGAAAAGGCAAACAGAATTCTGTGATGATCACAGTTGGTTAGTAAAAATAAAAAAATAATATACATTTTACAATTATCAAAGGTATTTTTATTTATACTAAGTTATATATGGCCAACAGTGTGCCAAGGAATAAGAGGAGGCCACTGCCTTGGCAGTCATGAAGTTAGCTGAAGATTTTTGTTAGAGACAACAATAGAGTAATTAGGATGGAAGAACAGTGCAGTAAAAGTGGGGACAAGGAGTGTAGACTATGTTTTAAATATTTGATTATGGAGAGAATGTCTTCTAAAGTCCTTAAAATGGCCCACAAAACCCTATCTTTGAACTCGTCCTCTACTACTGTCCCCTTCTCTTGGTTCATTCTAGCATGTTAACCTCATTACTGTTCCTCAAACATGCCACACATACTTCCACCCTAGGGCTGTCTGTATATGTAAAAACCAGTATCAGTGTGTGACATGTTAGGCTAGGAGGACTTAAATAAAGTCTATCAGCTAATTTCAAATATTAAAACACCATGATTTTCAGCCAATATATAGAGAAGGTATAATTAGTTTACTCAACAATCTGCGATTTCAATTTGGTGGAATTACCATGATTTCAAGCCTCAGATATTGAGGAATACTTGACACACCATTTCTACTTGTAGGAATCCCTTACATGGTAATACACACACAACTATAAAGTAAAATGTAGAGAGACTCCTTTCTGTATTATTTAAAACAAAGAAATGGAGGTAAGTTAAATGTCTATTAAGGGAATAAATAAATTATGGAGTATCTTATAAAATGAATGCACATAATCTTCAATATGAAGTTATCTGCCAAAGAGGGAGGTTCATAATCTATTACTGTGTGTAAAACCTAATTTGCACACATAGGCTTTTAGCTATTGAGTGAGTCTGAATCTAAATCTACACATCTATAATTGTATTGCCTAGAATAAGATCTTGATTGATCCATAAACAACTGTGAACAGTGGTTACTCTTACAAAATAAGAGAGAAGGGGTAAATAATGTTTTATTGCTTACATTATATAATTCTCTATTTAAAAAAATTTAAATGAGAATGCACTTCTTGCATAATATATATTTAAAAACAATCTATTGGGGGGAAAAAAAATCAGAGCAAGTATTGAATAGAAGTGTTATTTAATCCTGACTACCACCACTACAAACAATGATTGCTGACCTGAAGAAAAACTTGGGAAAACCTGATACTGCTATTCATCAAAAGGGTTTGTTATATAGCCAAAGTAGGGGAACTGTGTACAGAGATAATGGGGCATACCTCTTAGATTTTAAGATGAAAGTTTTAAAGGAAATTCAGTGAAATAGTAAATGGAGACTGGGTAAGATCTCTAAAACATCTGCCTATATATAACAGTGAGGGAGGATGTACATTAAAATATACATACACATATATATATACATAACCTAAAAATTAGCTTAATGACAAAAAAAGGAAATCATTTAAAGAATATGTGGAACTGAGGCCTGCCAACAAACAAGTGAATGAGCTTGGAAGTAGATCATTCAGCCTCATTGAGTCTTGAGATGATAGCAGTCCTGGTTGACAGCTTGACTGCAACCCCTTGAGAGATCCTGAGACATAACCACCCAGTTAAGCCACTCCCAGGTTCTTGATCCACAGAAAATATGAAAAAATGTTTGTGGTTTTAAATTGCTGTTTTAGGGTACTTTGCTTCATAACAATATATAACGAATACAGTAAGGATTCTATTCAGAAGAAAATACAAGAAAGAAGAAAATATGTTGAAAATGCTTTGGGCTATAGAAGGATATTTAAAGAAATTTAATGTAACAAGAATTCAAAGATATTAAAACAACAGATGTAGGTAAACAATGGATCAAAATAACACCATGACAGAACTAATAAATTACTTAGAAACAACATTGCACAGAATAGAGAGCTAAAGCTTGAAATGCCCACAAAAAAAGAGATCATCACACTGAGAATAAAATATGAAGAAAGCCAAAAATAAAATGACAATGAAATATAATAGACATGAAAGACAAACTCAACCAAAATATGGATCATCTATGATTGAAAAACAGAACCAAAACAAAAAAGTTTTCAAATATATAAAAACCAAAATTTTCCAGAAACAAAGGAATAACTTAATCTGTAGTTTGAAAGGGACATTACATTCCAAAACAAATTTGTGGATTTATTGATTATAAGATGTTTCTTGGTTAAGTTACTGATCAAGGACAAGGAGTGTTATTCAGGTATCTTCACAGAACTCAGTCATGAGGACAGCCTCTAACTTGCAGTAGCAACACACACTATCACTTATGCAGTGAAGCAATGTCACAAACTACCAAGTGAAAGTGTTACCTAAAAATAGAATGCACAGCTTTCTTCTATTTCAAGAATGAAAGCAAGAAGATGGCGGAGGAGTAGGAGACCTGGATTTCGTCTCCTCTCAGGAATTCAGCTGGATAGGGATCAAACCATTCTGAACACCTACAAACTCAACAGGAGATCGAAGAAAAGAAGAGCAACAACTCTCTCATCAGAAAAGCGAC
>NW_028008593.1:0-910 GCF_054177405.1 Leptonychotes weddellii | reverse complement strand
CAGACATGATCCCAGTATTCCCTCTGCTGGAGGAGAGACCTTACTCAAATAATCACAGAAGAATATGTAATTGCAGATGATGATAATGGCTTTGCAGGAAAAGGACCTGGTGTTTTGAAAGCAAACAAAACAATGTGTGGCACTAGCCAGTCTAGGGGGACAGGGAAAACTGCACAGATCTGGTTGCATCCAGAATCCTTTTAGGTTTGTCCCTTGGGTGGTTCTCAACACATGTGGAATAATAAGTACATCACAAAATGACTTATCTGGAAGGTCGATGAATTGGTGTCTAGAGGGATTTTGGGCTTCTCTCCACTACCTGCTTATACCATGCCCAAGAAGAACGCACGTTGACATTGGTCAGGACCTGGAAGATTCATTGGGCCATTCTGCTAGCAGAGAGGGAAAGAATGCTTGTTCAGTGAGAATTTTGGTGGCTCACATATCTGCTGTTGATTCTCTGCACTTGCTCACCTGCAGTCCTCTCTCTCGGAAAGCCAAACAATCATCAAAGAGGTGAAGAGGTCTGCAGGGATCTGTTTAGCTATCTAAATGGTGGCAGAAGAGGATTCCTGCCTTTCTGGACCGGCATGGTCTTTGAAGTTCGTAAGCTTAAGGAAACAACCAGGGTTGTTAACTGTTTCCAGGTGAGTTTCTAGCTTATAAGGAAAACAGCACTCTTTCCAAGTGGTTGGTTATTGGTTTTGACACATCTACCAGTAAGTACAGAAACAAGTAAGATGCTCAAGTCCTAGACCAGAGGGGAGTCAACCGTTGAAACAGTCTGGACATCTTAAAAATAACTCAGGGGGAAAAAAAAAACCACATTTGTATTGTGATTCAAAGATGAATCTGTAAATTTGGAGACACTTATTGATCATATCAATATTTTTTATTTTTATGTATTTTT
>NW_028008592.1:0-910 GCF_054177405.1 Leptonychotes weddellii | reverse complement strand
GAGGGAGAAGCAGACTCCCTGCTGAGCAGGGAGCCCAATGAGGGACTCGATCCCGGGACCCCAGGATCAGGACCTGAGCCGAAGGCAGTCACTTAACCGACTGAGCCACCCAGGCGCCCCAAAATGCTTGTTTTTTACTGTTGGGTTTGTTGGCTTCTGTCTCTCTCTCACCTAAGTAGAAGGCAAGCCTGCTTACTAGGGCTCCATAAGATGATTATGTACATAGGAGTGTATGCAGACTCCAATTCATTTGGAACACGGTTCTCACATTTGGTAATAGTCGGAAAAACCTGAACACCATGACAAAACAGCTAAACCATACGCAGTATTTGCAAAAATTTTGAAATAAAAGCTTTTAACATTTCTTTGACATCACCTATTACGGAACAGAATGTGGTTACAATCTTCCAAAAGTACTTGACACATCACAAAGAGTGGCAGAAATGGATACCATCTAAGAATCAGGGGTCCTGGCAATTTACAAATTTGCTGGGCTTGAAGTAAGCCACGTGGGGAGCATGGATGAAATAAAATACAGACTTCACAAACTAAAGGATGTATTTGCTATCTTTAGAAATGGTGGGTTGAGGCTTTCAATTTTTCTATGGCAATGTAGTATGATGAATGCTTAATATTTTATCAAATGTGCTTTTTCAACCAATGTTTTTGGTTTTCAAGATCCCCCTTATAGAAAATTTCACGCAGAAGCGGGGAATACATGAGTGGTGTCTGTGGTTGTTTTATAATTTGGGGGAAACAATGTGAAATCACCACCTACCTGAGGTAATTCTGACAGCTGATTTCCATCCAACCAGAGATCCTTTAGATGTAAGAGAGCTCCAATTGATTCTGGCTAAAACAAACAAACAAAAAATAATGTTATGGTAACAAAGATCCAACGTTTAGTCTT
>NW_028008591.1:0-910 GCF_054177405.1 Leptonychotes weddellii | reverse complement strand
ACACACAAAACACCCAGATATCTAGTGCACGAGGAAAAGTAGAGGACTTTGGTGGAGGATTTTGAAAGACAGGAGATTTTCTCCATGTCATTCATCTGGAGGACAGTCCAGTAAGGTCTGGCTTTTTTGTCTTCTGTTCAGGACCATCATTCCATAGATGGGGACTATGAGCAGTGTGACAGGCACTGCTTGGGACAGCACCTAAACTAAATCCCTGTCCCTCTGTCTTATTTTTGGATGGTGGAGGGTAGTATGTACACGTACGGATGTTACTGATTTGAAGTGTTAAAAAAAATGTAAAGTTTTATGTTCACCTTCTTTGTATTAGGTAAGTTGAACAACCACACCCATTTCTCAGGAGAACTTGAGCCTATCTTTGCCTATGATCATTTTATTTTTAAAAGATTTTATTTATTTAAGACTTTTTAATAAAACCAGCCTTTAAATCCCATTTTTCTGAGCTCCTTCTTATAGCCAGTGAATGTAATTATATTTTTCAGTAAAAGAACAGCTTTGCAATAATCATTTTATTTTTAGCAAATATCTACAATGTGAATGCTTCTATGATATACTTCCAATTTAGAATTATATTCTGTAGTAGAGTCTTGACTGTGGAAGCTAAAAATTTTAGACCTTGAGCAAAAGTGACCCAAAAGAGGTGTAAAGTTCTTTTTTATTAACTGCAAAATAAGACCTTCATAAACAGAGTAGGACTTCCTTTTCTTTACAAAGCATCTTTTTTATCCCCAGTTTTATTGAGATAGAATTGACTAATGCATCTTGGGGTGGTATTTTTTTTTAGTAACATCATTGAAAGATTTATAATTAAATATCAGTTTTACTGCCAACTCACACATTTATGGGTGCCAATGACTTTATTGTTTATTTTGTAGCTACACATTGCTAAAAT
>NW_028008590.1:0-910 GCF_054177405.1 Leptonychotes weddellii | reverse complement strand
ACATATTCATTCATCAATTCCTTTCGAGTACTTATGTTCCCTTTCATTTGCTAAAAGTTGGAAAAGCATATGGACACATTAAAGGACTTTACTTTTGCAAGAATGACTATGGAATATCTTAAGATATTCTTTATCCAATGCCTTCCTAGGCTTCCTGATTTGTTTTACTAGATTGGTATCTCTATCTAAGCTGATAACCTCTAACAACAACAAAGTAAGGATCAATTTATTAGGTGACTCTGATATTTAAGGATATTCTAGAAATGGCGCTAATTATTCTTGTTTCCACTTTCAACTCCCATCAAAATGCAGACAATACTTGGAGAATCTCCCTCAGTGGGATGGAAGCTTCACTCACCCCTCATGGACTATGAACTGGCACCTGTCAATCCCATTTTCTGCTGTTTCATTTGTTCCAGCTGGGAAAAAAAAAAAAAATTACAATCAGCCTGGAACTCAAAGGAAGATAATTGCATTATAAGGGATTTAGGAAATCAAAATTGAACCAAAAATGAGATACCACTACACACCCATCAAAATGACTAAAATTTTAAACTATAACAATTCCAAGTGTCATCTAAAATGAGAATTATAAGGAACAAATTATGAATACCTCTCAATTTGAAGATGAGAATGGAAAATAATATAACTCCTTTGGGAAAAATATTAATTACTTTAGAGATATGCATGCACTTACTGTATGTCCCAGTAATTCGACCAATAGGTATGTACTCAGAGATACCATATGTCTGCACAAAGATACACACAATTGTTCATAGCAGTTTTATTCATAGTAACAAAAACTGGAAACAATTCAAATTTTCATCAGCTGATGAATGGATAAATTGTGTTGAAATACTATTCACAATAAAAATGAATAATACTTGGGGGGCGGAGCAAGATGGCGGAG
>NW_028008589.1:0-910 GCF_054177405.1 Leptonychotes weddellii | reverse complement strand
GTGACAAAGTTCCCATTTTTATATTCTATAAATCTTAGCCAGCCCTCATAATGGTCTATACAGTAGACGTGGTGGTCTTAAAATAGTGGATGATAACAACTATGTTTATCGACTTGATAGAAAATACGGTGATAAAATTTGCTGGAAGTGTGAAATAATAGAGTGTAAAGCCAGATTACATGCTGTCCTAGAAAATGGTAACATATCAGTTACAATGATAACAAAGCTCAGAAATGCATTACAGCGTTAGCATCTCTTCCACATTTCCCATTGAACTTTAGAATATCTATCAAGGAGCATGTGACAATATGTCAAGAATAAACAACAGTGTAGAGGGCTTTCACAATGCAATACAAAGCTCAGTTAAAAATACTGCATCTTAGGGCGCCTGGGTGGCTCAGTCAGTTGAGCGTCTGCCTTCACCTCGGGTCATGATCCCAGAGTCTTGGGATGCAGCCCCGCGTCAAGCTCCCTGCTCGGCCAGGAGCCTGCTTCTCCCTCTCCCTCTGCCCCTTCCCCTTGCTCGTGCTCACTTGCTCTCTCTCACTCTCTTTCTCTCAAATAAATAACTAAATAAAATCTTAAAAAAAATATACTGCATCTTAGTATTTGGAAGACTGATGCCTCTCTTAATGAATGAAGAAATTAATAATTTTATTAATTTTTTCATGTTTTGCTAGGACCTTTTTAAATGTCCCTCTTTTATTTTTATTTTATCTTTTATGCAAAATTGCTTTAGGGCCAATTAGTTATGCAGCGAAAAAGTTTGTGGCAAAATGCTTGCAGCAAAGATGTCTACCACAAAGATGTTCATGGCAAACTACCTAGAACCCAATCCAGGAGATGGACCATCCAGCCTCTAGGAGTTCCAAAAAGAGAAGAAGAGGTGGATTGGGGGGGGGGGGGGGGG
>NW_028008588.1:0-910 GCF_054177405.1 Leptonychotes weddellii | reverse complement strand
AAATAGCAATGGTGAGAGTGGACATCTCTGTCTTATTCTAGGCCATAGAGGAAAAACTCTCAGTTTTTCTCCATTGAGGAAGATATTAGCTGTGGGTTTTTTGTATATGGCATTTATCGTGATGAGATATGTTCTCTCTAACCCTACTTTGTTGAGGTTTCTTATCATGAATGGATGTTATACTTTGTCAAATGCTTCCACTGCATCTAGTGAAAGGATTGTATGGTTCTTAACCTTTCTTTATTAATGTAGTGTATCAAGTTCATTTATGAATATTAAACCACCCTTGCAGCCCAGGAATAAATCCCACTTGATCATAATGAATGATTCTTTTCATGCACTGTTGGATTAAATTTGCTAGTATTTTATTGAGAACTTTTCCATCAACATACATCAGGGATATTGACCTCTCATTCCCTTTTTCAGTAGAATCTTTATCTGATTTTGGTATCAGGGTGATTCTGGGGTCAAAGAATGAACTTGGAAATTTCCTTCCTTTCCTAATTTTTGGAACAGTTTAAGAAGAATAGGTATTAACTCTTTTTTAAATGTTTGGTAGAATTCACCTTTGAATTCATTTGGACCTGGAGTTTTATTTATTGGGAATTTTTGGATTACTGACTTAATCTCTTTACTGGTTATCACTCTGTTCAAATTTTCTATTTCTCCCTGTTTCAGTTTTGGTAGTTTTTATGTTTCTAGGAACTTATGTGTTTCTTTCAGGATGTCCAGTGTGTTGACATATAGTATTTCATAATATTCTCTTGAAATTGTTTGTATTTCTGTGGTGTTGCTTGTTATTGCTCCTTTCTCACTGTGATTGTATTTATTTCAGTTCTTTTTCTTTTCTTTTCGATATGTCTAAGTAAAGGTTTTCAATTTTATTAATTTTTTCAAAGAACCAGCTCCT
>NW_028008587.1:0-910 GCF_054177405.1 Leptonychotes weddellii | reverse complement strand
GCTATCAAAGATCTTCCTATATGCAGATCTACCTGTTTTTATGACTTTTGGTTTCCCATTTTATGCATGTATTTAATGGATCTCATGTTACTGGGTGTCTAAATGGTTTCCAGTTTTCTGTTATCCCTAACAATATTGCAGTGAATTTTCTTGCATATGGTTTTGGCTTAGTACACTAGCTTATAAATTTTTAGCAGAACTGCAAAGTCAGAGTTAAAGCATTCCAAACATTTGAAGGGCAATTAGCAATGTCTGTCAGAGTTGAATCTACTTACATTCTGAGCAAAACTGTATGAAAGGGCTTATTTCACCACAAACATTGGAATACTGGACATTATCAAACTTACTGTTTCCCCCGATTGGAGGGAGAAAACAGGGAATCTCATTTTTGAGATATAATTCACATGCCATAAAATCTGCCCTTTTAAAGAGTACAATTTTGTGGGGTTTTGTGTATTTATATTGTTGTGCAAATCATTACTCCCTAATTCCAGAACACTTGTCACCCCAGAAAGAAACCACTCATCAGCAGTCCCTCTGCCTTCAACCAGCCCTCGGCCAACACATTCACATTCTGCCTCTATGGATTTGCTTATTCTGGACATTTCACATACATGGATTGCAGATAAGCAATCGGACGCATCTGGCTTCTTTCACTCAGCATAATGTTTTCGAGGTTCACCCATGTTGTAGCAGGAGTCAGTCTTTCCTTGTTATGGTTGAATAATACTCCTCCACCGGGAGATATATGGTAATTTGTTCACCAGTTAATGCACAGGAGTGATTTCCACTTTCTGACATTGTGAATTAATGCTGTTATGAACATTAACGTACTAGTGTTTGGGTAAAGCTGGGTGTTGGGCTCTCTTGGGCAGATGTGTAGGAGTGGAATTGTCAGGTCACGTGTTAA
>NW_028008586.1:0-910 GCF_054177405.1 Leptonychotes weddellii | reverse complement strand
GAGAACACATACCCCTCCCCATCACAGTCCCAGGAATGCCCCCCACCCCAGGTCATCCTTCCCTCTGAAAGGTTCAAGAGAAGGGTTTCAGCCACTGGACTGGAAATGAGGAAGACCGTTTCCCAGCACAAAATGAAGACATGGGGCCTCTTGTTAAAAAATTATTAAGAATTTCAAGACAGCAGAGCATTGAATCAAGCGGGAACCCTCCTAAATGCAGGTCCTGCGACACTGCCCAGGCTGTGCGTGTAGCCGATGCGGTTTCCAGGGGCCTGAAATTCCTCCTGGGGAGAAGCCAGGCTGTGTGTCTTTGGAAAATAATTACAAACCTCATTTTCCATTCATCTCTATTGTGTGAGTCCCAGCCAGCCGAGCCACACACAGCTTATCAGAGCCAGAGCCGAAGGCTGCCTGATTTGATCTCAGAATGAGTGGAAGGAGGATGCAGAGGCTTGCCCGTGAACTTCTTAAGGTCCGCATGCACAACCCAGGAGGCCAGCGAAGTGACTTTGCCCCCCAAACCCTCCCATCTCCAGCTTCTGAGCATTTTCACGCTTCCTACTCAGAAGGCAAGCCTCTCTGTGTTATTATTATTTCAAATCCCAGCTACGTGGTTCTGAGTGTCCTTATTTTTCCCCTATCTTTTGATTATGGGTAAATCAAGTTTTTATCCATCAATGTGTGTGTCTCTGTCTCAGTGTGGTGAGCTGAGGGGACTGGTCAGCATGGTGAGGCTGCTCAAGCACACGGATTTTGCTCAGCTTTTATTTGTATTCTGGATGGTTTATTCGGAGGGTATGGGGAGTCTGGGAGGGCAGATGAAAGTCCTCCAAAGCCACCTCTTCTATTGTTTGCTGGAGGAGAATTGAGAAAATCTTCTACTTCATCAGAAAATTGTTTATTTATTTTT
>NW_028008585.1:0-910 GCF_054177405.1 Leptonychotes weddellii | reverse complement strand
GACATACAAAAAATGAGGTGCTAACATGTTCTATAACTGTTTCTTCGATAAATTTTTAAAGTAGAAATCAAAATCTATGAGGACGCCCCCCATAAGCCTTAGATCGGAGAATGCTGGCATTAGTGGTAAGGCTGAGAATCAGAGCCTTTCCTATGAGATTCTAAAAAGAGGGCAGCCTGAGGGGTGAAGACGTGACTGATTTTTACTAAATCACAACAGGGAGAAGGACTGAGACTAAAGAAAACTGCATTGTTCGTTTCTGTTGGCTTTGGGGCCAAGCCCCGTTGTCCACTTTTTAGAACAAGCAGCCCAGTCAAACACCAGCGCTGCCGCATAGTGCTTCTCTGGCTCGGAGTCTCCCTTTGTTTAACTTCTCCCACTGAGCATCCCTGGCTCAAAAGCAAAACAGAGACACAGGCTCTCCCCCAGGAAACCTGGGCAAATCAGACTGTGTAGGAAGCCATTCCCAGGCCTCCACATAGCTGCCAACATAATCCTCCCTGCTGTTTGTTGGATAAGAGAAATGTAACAGAGCTCTAATTATATGGAAAGGGGCCTTAAAACAAGCATCTGATTTTCAAAGGATCACAGAATACCATGATTTTATTCAGTGAATTTACCTTATCAACCTAAATCTACTCTCATCTAGACCACGCTCGATTGTCTCATTTTAAAGATATTTCAACTGCTAAGCCCTCTTTCCTATTTAAAAAAAACAAATACGGGGCGCCTGGGTGGCTTCAGTTGGTTAAGCAACTGCCTTCGGCTCGGGTCATGATCCCAGGGTCCTGGGATCGAGCCCCACATTGGGCTCCCTGCTCCACGGGAAGCCTGCTTCTCCCTCTCCCACTCCCCCTGCTTGTGTTCCCTCTCTCACTGTGTCTCTCTCTGTCAAATAAATAAATAAAAT
>NW_028008584.1:0-910 GCF_054177405.1 Leptonychotes weddellii | reverse complement strand
CAGCTTGAGTCTCCTCCAAGAAGTCTGCTTGGATTTCTTACCTTACTCCTGGGTCCCACCACATTCTCTCACTGAGTTCTCCCTCTGTTTCCCCATCCCAATGTCCAGAACAATTCCCTGGTCTGTGCTCATTTATAGTAATTATCACAGTCCATTCAAGTGTTCAGTTTATACACACACACTGTGTTATTCTCTGCTTCAGATGTCCTTCCAGCAAGAAGGGGGCCCTATGCCCCCTCCCCTTGAACGTGGAGTGGCCTGTCCGTGCATCAATCGTGGAGCATGGCAGAGGTGACGCCATGCCAGTTTAGAGCCTCACCTGTAAGGGTCTGGCAGCTTCTATGCTGGTCTCTTGAGCCCTGAGCCTCCATGTGAGAACTCCCTCTAGCAGGATGCCACCATCCTCGGAGGAAGCCCAGGCATGTGGAGAAGTTCTGGAGGAGAAGGTGCCATGGGAGAGAGAAAGAGAGCCAAGAGCACCAGAATGCCAGCCAGGTGGGGGAAGAGGCCATCTTGGAAGGGATCCTCCCACCCAGTGGACACCAAGTGGCCCAGCTGAGCCCTCTCAAGTTCCTGACCCACAAAATGGCAAGCAAAATAAAATGGCTGTTTTAAGCCACTAAGTTTTGTGGTAGTTTGTTATGCAACATAAAATAGCTAGGACAGAATTCTCTTCCCCAGCTCAGAAGAGCTCAGCTCCTTCTCATCCTTCACGCTCTCATCTCCAACATCACCTCCTCAGGGAAGCCCACCTTGACTTCCAGGTGAAGTCAGACCTACGGTTCCGTGTGCTCATCATACCCACTCCTCCATCATGGTGTGTGGTCACCCACGTGCCCTGTGTGTCTTTGAATCCCCTCGGGCTCCCCCTCTAGACTGAGCTACCTGCCACATCGGCAGCCCCGGCACA
>NW_028008583.1:0-11940 GCF_054177405.1 Leptonychotes weddellii | reverse complement strand
AGAGTGAAAATGGTGGCCTCCCAATCTCTGCCCTGGAGGAGCCAAGAACTGGGGGCCCCGCTCCTCAGTGAGCCCCCAGAGAAAAGCAGTCAGTCACTCCCATCTCCCCAGTCTCCGGCCGCACTCCGTGCTCACCCGGCCTGTGACCACGCGTTTCTATCTCTGGCACCCGACCCCGTGTGGAGTCTCCAAACCCAACAGATCCCTGTGGTGTGCTCCCGCGCCAATCCTCCCGGGGGAGGAAGGGGAGTCTCCCTGGATCTGCCGCTTGTTGGGTCCCTGCTGGAGGAGCAGTGGCCCGACTGTGCCACGGATCACGGTTTATGGCAACCCCGAGCTGAGAGCCCGCGCCTTGGCTCCATCTCTGCAGCCAGCTTCCCCGCTCCGATACCTGGGAGCTCTGCTGCACTCAGGCACTCCGGTCTTTCTGTGACCCCAAAGGTCCTGACACCACACTGTCCCACGAGGGTTCCACCTCCCGCTTAGCCACTGGAGCGACATCCCTCAGCGCAGCCGACTTCTAAAAGTTCCGATTTTGTGCTCTGCGGCTCTATCACTTGCCAGAAGTGGCTGATGGAGGCCCCCTCCCCCGCCATCTATCCTCCCAAATATTGCCTCGGATTCACTTCTCCGCACGTCCTACCTTCCAGAAAGTGGTCGCTTTTCTGTTCAGAGAGTTGTTGCTATTCTTTTCTTTGATCTCCTGTTGAGTTTGTAGGTGTTCAGAATAGTTTGATCCCTATCCAGATGAATTCCTGGGACCAGAGAAAATTTAGGTCTCCTACTCCTCCGCCATCTTGCTCCTCCCTGTTTTCCTTGATCTTGGGAGGGGTCCTCTCTGCCTCTAGGACACGAATGTTTGTTTCAATCCCCAGATTAGGGAAGTTCTCAGCTACGATTTGCTCAAATATATCTTCTAGTCCTCTCTCTCTGCCCCCTCAGGGATTCCAATAATTCTGACATTGGAACGTTTCATGGTGTCACTTATTTCTCTGATTCTATTTTCATGGATTCTGAGTTGTTTTTCCCTGGCCTCCCCTTTTCCCTTTTTATCTATTAAATGGTCTTCAAGGTCACTAATTCGTTCTCCTGCCTCACTTACCCTAGCTGTTAGATTATCTAGATTAGATTGGATCTCATTGATAGCATTTTTAAGTTCTGCCAATTCAGCTTTCATTTCTGCCCTTAGAGACTCTATGTCGCCATTAATTGATTTCTCTATTCTAGCTGTTGTTGTCACAATTGCTAGTCTGAATTCCATATCCGACATCTTGGTTATATCTGAATCCATTTGTAAATCTGTGGCATACATCATAGTCTCTGAGTCTTTCCTATTTTGGGGGTTCGTCCTCCTAGTCATTCTGTTGAGGGGTGGTATAGGGAATGTATAGAGTCCAAATTATTGACCACAACACAAGCAAGATGCACCTGTTTTCTTGGGACCTTAGGGTTGCTGGCCTCTTGTTTTCCCAGCCTGTCTTCTGGGGGAGGGGCCCACTGCAGTGTTACTCAGGCAACCCTGTTTGGGCAGAGTTGCCCAGCCCCCTGTGGCAGGGGATGGGCTCAGTGAAAACTGGTTTTGGGGGGCTTTTGTTCTCTGGCAGCTTTCCCTGGCAGCTTTCCGCGTCTCATCTGAGAATCAGAGCAGAAGAGACCGTTTCCAACCCTCTGCCTCAGAGCAGAGAGTGCAGTTTGTTCTTCAGTGAGCTCTCCAGGTCACACTATCTCCGTTTCTGTCTGTGCTGCTATAAACTGCAGCGTCCTGGGTTGTGTGCCCTTCAGCAGCACTCCCAGTCCTCGCCTCCAGGTTGGGGCATGTATCTGCCCTTTGTGCTTCTAAAACCACCAGCTGCCCCCAGTTCGCACACACGGCCCCGCAACTCCAGGTTTCAGTCTGGGGGGCTGCCCGGTCCCCAGAGGCTATCACTCACTGGCAGTGTAGGATCCCCTCAGCTTAGCTCCCTCTCAGCTCCCTCCCCCTGCTGTTTATCCTCCAATATCTGCCCTTGGAATCACGGTTCCCTGCTTCTTACCTCGAAACCAACTGCCTGCAATATTCTGTTTGTAGAGATCCAGATCTATCTTCTTACATGTCAGGCTGATTTCATGGGTGTTCAGAGTGGTCTGGTAGATATCCAGCTCAATTCTGGGGACCAGTTGGAATAGGGTCCCTTACTCCTCCACCATCTTCCCCCACATATGGATTTTAGAATAGTTTTTTTTCTATTTTTGTAAAAATTGCCATTGGAATTTTGATAGAGGTTGCACTGAATCTATAGATGGCTTTGGAAGTATGGACATTTTAACAATTCTTCCAATCCATGAATATGGGATATCTTTCTATTCATTTTTGTTTTCTTCAATTTATTTTATCATCGTGTTATAGTTTTCACTGTACAGATCTTTCACTTCCTTGGTTAAATTTATTCCTTAGTATTATTATTTTTGATGCTGATGCTGTAAATGGGATTGTTTTTTAAATTTCTTTTTCAGATGATTCGTTTTTAGTATATAGAAGTGTAACTGATTTTTGTATATTGATTTTGTATCCTGCAACTTTACAGAATTCATTAATTAGTTCTAACAGTTCTTTGGTGGGGTCTTTAGGGTAAGAACATATTATCAGCAAACAGAGGCATTTTTCCTTTTTCCTTTCCAGCTGGATGCCTTTTGTTTTCTTTTTCTTTCCTTATTGCTCTGACTAGGATTTCCAATACTGTGTTGAATTAAAGTGGTGAGAGTGGACATACTTGCCTTTTTCATGATCTTAGAGGAAAAACTTTCAGCTTTTCACCACTTAGTATGATGTTACATGTGGGCTTATAAATGGCCTTTGTTATGTTTAGGTACATTCCATCTGCACATAACTTATTGAAAGGATGTTGAATTATATCAGATACTTTCTCTGCAACTATTAAGGTCTGATTTTTATCCTTTATTCTCTTAATGTATATCAATGTGATTTATTGCATATGTTGAGCCATCCTTGCATCCCAGAGACAAATTCCACTTGATCATGGTGTATGATCCTTTTTATGTATTACTGAACTTGGTTTGCTAACATTTTTTGAGGATTTTTCATCTTTGTTCATCAGAAATATTATAAAGTCCTGTAATTTTAGTATTGTTATTTGGCATTGATAACAGAGTAATGCTGGTCTTGTAAATGAGTTTGGGAATGTTTCCTCCTCTTCAAATTTTTTAAAGAGTTTGAAAAGGATTAATATTAATTCTTCTTTAAATATTTGATTAAATTTACCAGTAAAACCATCTGGCCCCGGGCTTTTCTTTATGAGTAGGGTTTTGATTACTGATTCAATCTCCTTACTCATTATTGGTCTGTTCACATTTTCTCTTTCTTGATTCAGTCTTGGTAGGTTGTACATTTCTTCTAGCTTATCTAATTTGTTGGTATATAATTGTTCATATCAGTCTCTTATGATCCTTTGTATTTCTCAGTATCTGTTGGACTATTTCCTCTCTTCATATATAATTTTAATGATTTGAGTCTTCTCTCTTTTTTCATGCTTAGTTTAGCTAACAATTTGTTAATTTTATCTTTTTAAAAAACTACTTTTAATCTTTATTATTATTTTTAGTATATTTTTTTCTGTCATCTTTATTATCTCCTTCCTTCTGCTAACTCCAGGATTTATTCTTCTTTTTCTAGTTTCTTGAGATATAGAGTTAGGTTATTTATGTGAGATTTTTTTTTTTTTCCCTTAAAGTAGGCATCTATCACTTTAAAATTCCTTTTAGAACTGCTTTTGCTGCATCCCATAAGATCTGGTATGTTTTGTTTCCATTTTCATTTGTCTCAAGCTATTTTCTGATTTCTCTTTTGATTTATTCTTTGACCCATTGGTTGTTCAAGACAGTGTTGTTTAACTTCCACACATTTGTGAATTTTTCCAGTATTTGTCCTATTATTGATTTCTGTTTCATACCATTGTGGTCAGAAGAGATACCTGATATCATTTCAGTCTTCTCAAATTTGTTAACACTTGTTTTGTGTTTTAAAATCTGATTTCTGCTGGAGAATGTTGCATGAGCATTTAAGAAGAATGTGTATTCTGCTGCTGTTGGAGGGAATGTTCTGTATGTTTGTTAGGTCCATTTGGTCTATAGTGATATTCGAGTACTCTCTTTCCTTATTGATTTTCTGTCTGGAGGATCTATTTATTGTTGAAAGTGGGGCATTGAAGTCCCCTACTGTAATTGTATTGCTCCCATATTGGGTGCATATATAGTTCTAATTGTTACATCTTCTCAATGAGTTGACAGCTTTATCATGGTGACCTTCCTTATCTCACGTGACAGTGTCTGATTTAATGTCTATTTTGTTGGATAAAAGTATGCCACTCCTGCTCTTTTGGGTACCATTTGCATGGAATATCTTTTTTCATTCATTCACTTTCATCTATATGTTTCCTTAAAATTAAAGTGAGTCTCTTGTAGGGTACCTGGGTGGCTCAATAGGTTAAGCAGCTGCCTTTGGCTCAGATCATGATCTCAGAGTCCTGGGATTGAGCCCCATGTCTGGCTCCCTACTCAGTGGGGAGTTCTCTTCTCCCTTTACCTTTGTTGCTCCCCCTGCTTGTGCTCTCTCACTCGAGCATGCTCTCTCTCAAATAAATAAAATCTTTAAAAGAAAAAGTGAGTCTCTTGTAGACAGCATACATTTTGGACCTTTTTAAAATTCATTCAGTCACTGTATGCCTTTTGATTGGAAAATTTAATCCATTTACATTAAAATTAATTATTGATAAGTAAGGACTTACTATTTCCATTCTGTTCATTGTTTTGACTATTTTGTTGTTCCTTTGTTCCTTTCCTTCTCTCTTGCTGTCTTCTTTTGTTATTTGATGAAATTTTGCAGTGGCATGTTTGTTGCCTTTCTTTTTCTATTTTATGTATCTAGTGGAGGGTTTTTGTTGCTATTGTTATTTCTTTGTTTTATTTGGGTTACCATGAGGCTTACATTAAATATCTTGTAGTTATAGTAGAATATTTTAAGCTGATGACAACTTCAATCATACAAAAAACCTCTACCCTTTTAGACCCCCAATAGTTTGTTATTGATGTCACAATTTATATCTTTTTATATTGTATATCTGTTAACAAATTATTACAGCTATCATTATTTTTAACACTTGTCTTTTAAGTTTTCAAACTACAAATGGACCTGTCTTTGAGTTCACAGATTCTTTCTTGTGCTGAAGCTCTACTGAATTTTTCATTTCATTCACTATATTCTTCAGCTCCAGAATTTCTGTTTAGGTTTTTTTTTTCTTTTTTCTTTTCTCTTCTTTTCTTTTTTAGTGATTCCTATCTCTTTGTTGAACTTTTTATTTTAGTCATGTATTGTTTCCCTGCTTTTGTTGAGCAGTCTATTTGTGTTCTCTTCTAACTCACTGAGCTTCCTTAAAATAATTATTTTGAATTTTTTGTAAGGTGATTCATAGATCTCCATTTCTTAGGGGTAGATTATTGGAAAATTATTGTTTCTTTGGTAGTGTCATTTTTCCCTGGCATGTGTGTGTGTGTGTGTGTTTTGAAGATTTGCATTGCTCTCTTTGCATTTCAAGTAGTCACCTCCTCTAGTCTTTACTGACTGGCTTAGGGAGAGAGAAAACTTCACCAGTCTGCCTGGCTAGGGATTCTGGGGCATCCTTCCATTTTTATGGATGCACCTACTCCACTCCTTTTGATTCTTCTTGAGGGAGAAAACAGGATTTTATGCATTCTCTAGATCTCATAAAGCCAGCCAAGATTCTAGGGTGCCTGGGTGGCTCAGTTGTTAGGCATCTACCTTCAGCTCGGGTCATGATCCCAGGGTCCTGGGATCGAGCCCCACATTGGGCTCCCTGCTCAGCGGGAAGCCTGCTTCTCCCTCTCCCCCTCGCCCTGCTTGTGTTCCCTCTCTCGCTGTGTCTCTCTCTGTCAAATAAATAAAATCTTAAAAAAAAAAAAAGCCAGCCAAGGTTCTGAAAGGCTCCTTAGAGGCATGCCCTGAAGTGTTTGAATTTATGCACCTTCTACCAATCCAACAAAGTTGAGCCAACTGTCTGCATGTGCTCATGTATGACCTTCAGAGGCTCACACATGCCCCTTATAGGGCATGCATGGGACACTGGCTACATGGTTGGCAGAGAGTCTTGTAGAGTGCTGGTGGTGCACATAGGCTATATGGGTGGATCTGCAGATGATGCATCCTATGAGGTTTGTGGGTGGGCTTTTTGGTGGAATCTGTGATGCAGTTAGTAAAAACTGCAGCCCTTTGTTGAGTCCCATGCAGAAGCCCTGAATTCCTGTGAGCCCCTACCCCTTTTCCTTGTTCCTAGTTGCCCCCAGACAGCTCTGCTGGACCCCTCAGTGTTCTGGGTGGCATAAGAACAAAGTGCCTCATGGGCAGCATCCTGCACAGCTGGGAAAGCCAGGCACTAACTATGCTCTCACCTTCCCCTGTGGGAGAAATCATGGGCTGAGGGGATCTCTCTTGGCGCTGAGCTATGATGCCTTAAAGGAAAGGTAACATGAATAAAGTGAATTGGTTCTTCTTACCCTCTTCAGTGCATCTATCCTTGGATTTTTTGCTCCAGCATGATGCTGGGACCTCCCCACTAGACTCCCAGGCTCCCACAGAAGTACTATTGTTCATGAGTTGTCAAAGTCAGTGTTTTTGTGGGGGTGATAAATGCAGAAAACTATTAGTCCACCATATTGTTGATTTAAAAAGCTTCATTTACAAAACTTCAGTAAGTCCAAGAATAATAAGCTTACTCAATTTAACTCAATTTTTTCTAAAAATTAACATATAGAGTCTTCTTTCATTAGTAGTTACTGATATCCCATCTATTTATGTTCCCTTGAAGTCACCTTGGCAATAATACTTCATTTGCATTCCATCTTCTTCTCAGGGTGGAAGTTCAGGGATGGCAGGGACTTTTTATCCCATCCCTGACACCTCACAAGTACACAGAAAGAATATGTTGAATTGAATTTGTTTGAGCTGACAAGGTGAGCAGTGCACCTCCAAGAATTTGTGAGAAGCTCTCTCCATGATTCTCCAGTTATGTCTGGTTGTCAGCAGACTTGTAAGGTTATGTTCTCTACTGACTGACACCAATAATTCTCACTCATGACCCTTGATAATGCTTCTTTTGCCATCACTTGTGAGCAGTGACACCAAATGAAGGTGAGCAGCAATGAAAGGGAGGAAATGTGTGCCTTGTGGGTAATTCATGCTTGGCTGGAGAGAGGAGATAGAAGTGTTTCTCAGAGGCTGTCAGATAGGAGGCAACTCATGATCAGAAAGGGATGCTGGAGCTACCATGGGTGGGGAGAAGATAGAGCAGAGTCAGGTGGAAGAAGCAAAGGATAAGATGCAGTCATTTATTTAGGAAGTATCAGCCCATCTGCTGTATCATAACTGTGCTAGAGCACGACATGTACTATGATGGTATAGCAGACACCTAAAGAGGGAGGTGCAGTGAAGCTTCTCTAGGATGGGTATACCTGTGGCAGCCTACCCATAGGGGGTGGTGCTAGAGCTCAGTTTTTCAGGTAGACATGGGAGGAAAGGCTTTCTTGGGAAAAGTTACAGTGTGTGCACATTATGATGGTATGAAACAACTGGCCATACAAATGGAGCTAAAGGGGTTTTGGGGTGTCTAGGGTAGTGGGTGGAGAGTAGCATGGGGACCAGGTAGGAAAAGTTCATGGAGGGCCTCGTAGGTCATGACATGAAATCTACCTTGAGCACAGTGAGAAGCTGCTGAAGGGCTTTAGACAAAAAGTTGAATCACTTTACATCTGTGGAAGGCCAACCTGGTGGAAGGAAAAGATGGAGTAAGTAGGAAGTGAACAAGAAACAAGAAAATCATGTGGGGGGCTGTGGTGTTCAGAGATATAGAGGCTGCACAGTGGCAGAGGGGATGGAGAAAGAGGGAGGAGTCAGTAAATATATGGAAAGAAAGAAGTATTTTATTTTAAATTTACCAATATTGCTAGGACTTGGTGCTTGATGTTATTTAGGAAATATCAGGAGGATCTCAGATGACTTATGATTTTGGCCATGGGCTCCTCGATTTGTCTACATGAAAACATGAGTTAGAGGTTAGCATGATTTTGTATTAGGACAACTGACCCAGTTGGCTGGTGTTTGTTTCAAGTGAGAGTGATGGTTAAATTTCTCCCTTTTGCTTTGCAGTCTTCTCTTCCTTCATGTTTGTTTGTTTCAGTCATGTCTTTTGGGAATAAAGGCTCTGCCAAACTGTTTGCATTCCACAAGTTTATTCAGATTCCACAAATCTTGTTTCACGGCAGGGAAGAAAATGCCTTCATGTTTTTATTCATAAATGGTTACAATCAGAGCAAAAGATTAACTGGGTTTCTATTCTCATTTATCATGATTAAGTTGGAGCCTAGCCACTCTTGTGTGAACTATGGGGCTGGGATATCCTTTGGGATCACAGGTGTTGCTGTCCTGAGGCTCCAAGCCATCTTGTTCAAAGCTTAGCACATCCTCAGTGCCCAGCAGCACTTCTTGACCTGACACTCCTGAAATCTTATTCCTTCTTCATGAATGCCAGACTGTACAAGTCCATATTTTATTGTCATGGACCATTTACTTGCCCCTTCTCCATGGAGACTTCCATGACTTCTGGGAGGAAGCATTCTCCATCCTCAAATCCCACCATTCTCTATTGGCACCTCCCATGAGGTTGCATTTATCAACTGAGCCTCAGAGTTAAGTACTGGTGTTCAAATTCTAGTTCCAGCATATACTATCTAGGAGACATCAAGAGCCTCAGTTTCCTCATATGTGGAAATGAGAATAATAGTCACTCTTCTCTCAGCAGGTTGTTGTGTGTGTTAAATGAGTTGATGCATATGAAGCATTTAGCACAGTGCCTGGCTCACTTCATGTTAGCTATCATTCTTATAACTTTATTTTAATCAATCTTATTATTATTGCCTCATATTAGATTCATCTGGGGTCATATCTCCCCTATAAGACTGTGAGGACAAGATTGTGACTGCTTCAGGCCTTCACCCTATAGAGTGCTAATCACAATGCTTGCCATGTAGTGGGTATTCAGTAAATGATGAATGTTAAGTGAATAACCCTGAAGAGTCCACACTAGAAATTCTTGAGAAATACAGTTTGGCTCACTCCCTGTGATTTCTCCTATTTCTAGGCCTTTAGGCCATGGAATCACCTCTGAGACATGGGTGTGCTGCAGACAGTTGTCCGAGTGAGATCCTTACTCTGTGTGTTATCTTTTGGTTCTTGTCCATGTCATAATGTCCTTGAAGAGTTGTGGTATCTCATAGTACCTGGGCATCTTTGGATAGTTTTTATTTCATTCTCTCAGGAAGAGAGATATACAAGCAAGGTTTGTATCCTTATTAGTTGAAGACGTGGACCTAGGAAACACTAGGAAGACAACCATTTTCAAGATATAGAGTAACAGTAGAAAGCATGATTCATGGGCAGGTGAATAGCTTGAAAGACACAGCCAGATTATATCTGTCTATATGGTTTTTTTTAATAAGTTTATCATTTCCAGTGCTTTTAATTCATTTCTGTAGATTCAAATTTCCATCTGGTATCATTTCTCTTCAGCATTCCTTGTCTATGGCAATAAATTTTCCCTCCTTCCTGTTATCTGTAAATGTCCTTATTTTACCTTCATTTCTTTTCTTTTTTTAAATTAACATATAATGTATTATTTGTTTCAGGGGTACAGGTCTGTGATTCATCAGTTTTACATAATTCACAGCACGCACCACAACACATAATCCTCCCCAATGTCCATCACCCAGCCACTCCTTCCCCTAAACCCCCTCCCCTCCACCAACCCTCAGTTTTACCTCCATTTTTGAAGGATGTTTCATTAGATATAGAATTCAATGTTGACACTTTTTCCCCCTCATTACTATAAGCATATTTTCCCGAGTGTACTCTGGTCTCCATTATTCCTCACGAGAAGTTAGCAGTTATGTTGTTTCCTTGCACATAATATGTTTCCCTCCTCTTTCTGGTTTAAATATTTCTCTTCACCTTTGGTTTTTCAATAGTTAGATTATAATGTGCCTAAATATGGTAGACCACTTAAATTGTCCACAGCTTATTGAGACTCTATTTTTTTTTAAAGATTTTATTTATTTATTTCACAGAGAGAGACACAACGAGAGAGGGAACACAAGCAGGGGGAGTGGGAGAGGGAGAAGCAGGCTTCCCACTGAGCAGGGAGCCAGATGCAGGGCTCTATCCCAGGGTCCTGGGATCATGACCTGAGCCAAAGGCAGACACTTAATGACTGAGCCACCCAGGCGCCCCAAGACTATTTTTTTTTAAGAACCCTCCTTTCTCTCTGTGTTACAGTTTGGATAATTTCTACTGCTTTGTCTAAATTTAATGATTTTTTTTCTTCTGAATTGTTCAGTTGAATATTAAACCCATGCAATACACTTTTCATTTTGGGTATTGTGTTTCTTCAGTTCTAATATTGCCAATATTTAGCATTTTCATATCTTTCCTAAAATATGCTACTTTTTCACTTTAATGTCTATATTGTTTGTTTATGAGAGAAAGAGAGAGAGAGCACGTGTGTGAGCTGGAGGGAGGGAGGGGCAGAGGGAGAGGAGAGAGAGAATCAAGTAGGCTCCACACCCAGCACAGAGCCTGACACCGGGCTCAATCTCACAACCCTAAGATCCTGACCTGAGCCAAAATCAAGTGTCAGATGCTTAGCCAACCAATCCACCCCGGTGCCCCTTCCTGTAAATTTAAATATATTTATAGTAGCTATTTAAAAATCTGCTAGGGGCGCCTGGGTGGCTCAGTCATTAAGCATCTGCCTTCGGCTCAGGTCATGATCCCAGGGTCCTGGGATCGAGCCCTGCATCAGGCTCCCTGCTCTGCAGGAAGCCTGCTTCTCCCTTTCCCTCTCCCCCTGCTTGTGTTTCCTCTTTTGCTGTGTCTCTCTCTGTCAAATAAATAAATAAATAAAATAAAATAAAATAAAATAAATAAATAAAATAAAATAAAATAAATACATATCTTTGCTAAATTCAACACTGATTCATCTATGGATCTGCCCCTATTAATTATTCTTTTCTTTTGATTATGGGTCACATTTCTCTGCTTCTTTGCATGTCTAGTAATTTTTTTATTGTAATTTAACTTTGTAGATGATAGATTATAGAAACTCTAGATTCTGTTAATCCTATTCTGAAAACTATTAGGTTTTATTGTAAGAGGATGTAAAGTTACTGGGGAATAATCTTGTGGAAGCTTGGTTTTAAGTATTTAAACTCTTTATTAGAGCATGCCTATTTCAGATTTTTCTTTATTCCTAGGATATATTGTCCTTAGTCCTAATATTTAGCTTTTATTCTTAAAAAGGTATGGTCCTCTTGAGATTTCAGTGGATAGCCCAAGGTATTGAACAAGCTCCTCTAATTTGGTGGGACTTGAAATTCAAACTTGTTTCCCCAGCACCAGGAGCTGCCAAACTGTGCTCAGCTCTTGCTAAATGCTTGGTTTTGGGGAGCACTGACACACACATATGAAGTTTAGGAGTCATCCAAGATTTTGAAGGCAATTGTATACAGACATGAGGGATCCACCTCATTCTGGGAATCTACCCTACCTTAATTTTCAGTTGTGTCTGGCAGTTCCCAACTCCAGCCTCTGACTCTTCAGCCTGGTAAGACAGCACTTCTTTTGTTGTTGTTATTAAGATTTTATTTAGTTGGGGGGCGGAGCAAGATGGCGGAGGAGTAGGAGACCTGGATTTCATCTCCTCTCAGGAATTCAGCTGGATAGGGATCAAACCATTCTGAACACCTACAAACTCAACAGGAGATTGAAGAAAACAAGAGCAACAACTCTCTCATCAGAAAAGCGACCACTTTCTGGAAGGTAGG
>NW_028008582.1:0-910 GCF_054177405.1 Leptonychotes weddellii | reverse complement strand
ATGTACTTTTCACACCATGTTTTTATCTGAGAAATTTTCTTATATTGCTTATTTTCCAGAATAGCAATTTATTAGACTGTAGGTTTCATGAATCAGAATCCTTTCCTTTTAATATTAACAAATGTTAGTAGACAATAAATAGCATTTAATGTAGTCAAGGGGAGAAAAAAAAAACCTACATGATCAAATTGCTTTTCTTTGTAGGTGAATCTCCCCTCCCCCACCCAGATGCTTGGAGGCTTTTTTTAATTTGCTCTCAGAAACGACTAATTTCATTAGGTATGGAGTGAATACTTTTTAGCTGTAGATTTGATCATAAATATGTTCTTTTAGTACACTTCTGGTTATTCCATCCCATCTGTTCTGTTTTCTCCTGCAGGAAATCTTATTCCCAAATGTTGGATTTCTGCTTTCTGTTCTCAGTGTTTCTCATTTTTTCTTTAGACTATATTCTGGGTGATTCTTAAAGTCTCTCTTCCAAAGCAGTGGTTTGATATTTAACATTACTGATTCTACTTTGCCTTTCAGTAGCACTTAAGCATATATATCTTCTAATACCTTTTAGAACTCTTCAGAAACTAAATTTTTTTAGTGTGACCCCCATCATCATCATCTCCATCTTGATTTAAGTATATTTGCTTATCATTCATGGAGTCTGTTTTGTTTAATTTTGAGAGCGCAAAGCACTTTTCATTTAAAATTTTCTTCTATGGGACGCCTGGGTGGCTCAGTCAGTTAAGCATCTGCCTTCGGCTCAGGTCATGATCCCAGGGTCCTGGGATCAAGTCCTCCATCAGGCTCCTTGCTCAGCAGGGAGCCTACTTCTCCCTCTGCCTGCCGCTTTTCCTACATGTGCTCATTCGCGTGTTCTCTCTCTCTGACAAATAAATTTTTTTTTTAAGTGTTCTTT
>NW_028008581.1:0-910 GCF_054177405.1 Leptonychotes weddellii | reverse complement strand
GTGATGGGTATTAAGGAGGGCACGTACTGCATGGGGCACTGGGTGTTATAGGAAAACAACGAATCATGAAACACTACATCAAAAACTAATGATGTACTGTATGGTGAATAACATAACATAATAAAATTAAATTAAATTAAAAAAAAAAAAGTGCTGGGTTAAGAGCAGAAATGGCTGGACTGCCAGGATCATCATGCACAGAAATTTGGGAGAATGAGAATGACAGATGGACCAGAGTCCTGGCCTGCACAGACTACCCTCTTGTCCTGGAAAACCAAGCCTCTGGGGATAATTATTGATTCCGGTGAGATTTAAATACCCTCACTGAAATTTGTTTGGGTTCTCAGCTTCTTAAAAAAAATCTCAGTTTAAAGTTTTCTTTCTTCTAATTCAGAAAAATCAACTTGAATATGAACAGATATTTATCCTTTTCATGGGAAGTATAGTAACTCTGCTATAATCCTAGGAGGTTTTTTTGTCTGCTGTTTTTGTTCTTTTGAGGTCCATTACCTTGGAGCAGCACAGACTTAGAATCTCTTCGTGTCTATCCCATTCCCATTTTTACTCCACGGAGTCGATGTGACAAAGTAAAACAATGGCCAAAAAACAAAAACAAAAACCCAGTGCCTTTTCATAGGAATCAGGCTCTGACTACTTTAGATGCATTTCGAACTGTTCTATATGGTCACAGATTTCGTATCTCTGTTAAGCTAAAAAGCGGACACCGTGAGAGTCAGTTATGAGAATTACAGGTAGGCTCTAGATGCAAACATTTCAACTATTGTACTTATATCAAATGTATTCTCTTATTTTTCCTCCATCAGCTTTTTTTCTCTGTCCAGTTTCCTGATGAGTATACGTGGACTCTGGTCGAGTTCCAGAAGCATCCTGAAGACAGTGGCTCTGGGAC
>NW_028008580.1:0-910 GCF_054177405.1 Leptonychotes weddellii | reverse complement strand
ACTGGCTTATACAAAATAATTAGTTCTTGTCTTTTCTCCACTTTCTATTTTTATACAAATTATGTTTCTAGGGGCGCCTGGGGGGCTCAGTAGGTTAAGCATCTGCCTTCAGCTCAGGTCATGATTCCAGGGTCCTAGGATCCAGCCCCAAGTCAGGCTCCTTGCTCAGCGGGGAGTTTGCTTCTCCCTCTTTCTCTGACCCTTCTTCCCCTGCTTGTGCACACACGCACAGACATGCATATGCTCTCACAAATAAATTAAAATCTTAAAAAAATTGTGTTTCTAGGAAATGTCAGGCCAAGTTAATGTTATTTGTTTACCAATTGTGTAAAGACCACCTTCAAGACCTTCCCTTGCCCTGATATGTCACTTTATGGAAGCTGTGGACCAAATTTCAAGTGAGTGACCAAGGAGACATCTAGCAACTGTCTGGATATCTCCAAAGCCCATCCAACTGGCCAAAACATCCTGTCTACTTCCAATTACGCTTTTCCTTTT
Source organism: Leptonychotes weddellii (assembly GCF_054177405.1). Taxonomy (NCBI): domain Eukaryota; kingdom Metazoa; phylum Chordata; class Mammalia; order Carnivora; family Phocidae; genus Leptonychotes; species Leptonychotes weddellii. The sequence continues at coordinate 412 of NW_028008580.1, read as the reverse complement.
CAGGTCAAGTAGTTGCTTTTGGGGGTCCCTAAGTCTCCTGACAGCCCCCAATGGAGGGCAGAGGGCCCAAAATTCAAGTGACTATAAAGACTGTGGTGGAAAAAGGTCTAGCGGAGGTAGAGAGGAGGAAGGAGTTTGGAGGGGGACATAAGCAAAGATTCAACAGAACCGGAGGGAAGACTGAAGGTGGTAAGAGGGAGAAGGCGGAAGAGCAGCAATGCGAAGGGAGAGCTCTTCAAGGAGCCAGACTGGGGAGATCTCAAGTTTCCCAAATAGGCCAATGAAGTTCTATATTATTCTCAGCAAAAGCATGCCAACACGAATGGAGGTAGACAGAGTTGGCAGAAAACATAGCTATCAGGGGTTCAAGAAGGGTGTTTGAGTCAAACGAGAAGTTCCCATGGAAAAAGCA
>NW_028008579.1:0-910 GCF_054177405.1 Leptonychotes weddellii | reverse complement strand
ATAAAGCACAGAGAAATTAGGTATCTTCCCCAAGATCTCAGAGTTAGTAAGTGATGATGTCAGGATCTGGACACTGGCACTCTTGGCTTCAAAGTCCCCATTCTTAACCTTAATCCTATGCTGTCCATGTGATTCTAGCTGGACTTAGAGTTTTTACATTGTACGTAGTTGTTCAGAAATATGGTCTAAAAATATCTTTATGAATTTCATAAGAAGCTCTCAAAATTTATTTTAATTCCCCTTGGGAGGCAGGGAACTAAAGAGGCAGAATGGAGCTGTGTTTAACAGAACAGACTCTGGAGCCAGGCTGCATGGGTTCTGAATCCCTGATCTTCCACTTACCCACTCACTGACCTAGGGGAACTTACTCACCCTTTCCGTTACCATGCATGCATGATTATCTACAAGCATGCATTGCCCCTTTTCTGTAGGAGGACCTGACTCCCGTACCACACTGATATGGCTTGGCATAGGACTTGCTTTGGCCAATGAAATGTGAATGGAAAAAACATGTTTAACTTCTGGGCAGGAACTGGGCAAGAGCCAGGACAAGATGTGCCACGTTCTCTCCTCTCATTATGATCAGCAATGGCCTGGGTCCTGAGGTGAGGTTGCCTTGGGGCAGAGCCACAGACCTACCTTGCAGAGTAAGAAATAGGCCTTTGTTGTTGTAACTCACTAGGATTCAGGGGTTGTTTGTGACTAAGACATAACTATCTCTCTTGACTCATACGCTCTCTGTGCCTCAATGTCCTAGCTGTTTCTAGGGTTGTTGCAGGAATTAAATGACTTAGTTTTATGAAGTATGTGGAACAGTGGCTGGCACGTGATAAGCACCATGGAAGTGTTAATCCTTACAGTTATTTGTATCTGTAAGTGGCAGGAGAGAAGTATTAGTGAGCCAGATACT
>NW_028008578.1:0-910 GCF_054177405.1 Leptonychotes weddellii | reverse complement strand
GAGAACACATACCCCTCCCCATCACAGTCCCAGGAATGCCCCCCACCCCAGGTCATCCTTCCCTCTGAAAGGTTCAAGAGAAGGGTTTCAGCCACTGGACTGGAAATGAGGAAGACCGTTTCCCAGCACAAAATGAAGACATGGGGCCTCTTGTTAAAAAATTATTAAGAATTTCAAGACAGCAGAGCATTGAATCAAGTGGGAACCCTCCTAAATGCAGGTCCTGCAACACTGCCCAGGCTGTGCGTGTAGCCGATGCGGTTTCCAGGGGCCTGAAATTCCTCCTGGGGAGAAGCCAGGCTGTGTGTCTTTGGAAAATAATTACAAACCTCATTTTCCATTCATCTCTATTGTGTGAGTCCCAGCCAGCCGAGCCACACACAGCTTATCAGAGCCAGAGCCGAAGGCTGCCTGATTTGATCTCAGAATGAGTGGAAGGAGGATGCAGAGGCTTGCCCGTGAACTTCTTAAGGTCCGCATGCACAACCCAGGATGCCAGCGAAGTGACTTTGCCCCCCAAACCCTCCCATCTCCAGCTTCTGAGCATTTTCACGCTTCCTACTCAGAAGGCAAGCCTCTCTGTGTTATTATTATTTCAAATCCCAGCTACGTGGTTCTGAGTGTCCTTATTTTTCCCCTATCTTTTGATTATGGGTAAATCAAGTTTTTATCCATCAATGTGTGTGTCTCTGTCTCAGTGTGGTGAGCTGAGGGGACTGGTCGGCATGGTGAGGCTGCTCAAGCACACGGATTTTGCTCAGCTTTTATTTGTATTCTGGATGGTTTATTCGGAGGGTATGGGGAGTCTGGGAGGGCAGATGAAAGTCCTCCAAAGCCACCTCTTCTATTGTTTGCTGGAGGAGAATTGAGAAAATCTTCTACTTCATCAGAAAATTGTTTATTTATTTTT
>NW_028008577.1:0-910 GCF_054177405.1 Leptonychotes weddellii | reverse complement strand
TGTGCCGGGGCTGCCGATGTGGCAGGTAGCTCAGTCTAGAGGGGGAGCCCGAGGGGATTCAAAGACACACAGGGCACGTGGGTAACCACACACCATGATGGAGGAGTGGGTATGATGAGCACACGGAACCGTAGGTCTGACTTCACCTGGAAGTCAAGGTGGGCTTCCCTGAGGAGGTGATGTTGGAGATGAGAGCGTGAAGGATGAGAAGGAGCTGAGCTCTTCTGAGCTGGGGAAGAGAATTCTGTCCTAGCTATTTTATGTTGCATAACAAACTACCACAAAACTTAGTGGCTTAAAACAGCCATTTTATTTTGCTTGCCATTTTGTGGGTCAGGAACTTGAGAGGGCTCAGCTGGGCCACTTGGTGTCCACTGGGTGGGAGGATCCCTTCCAAGATGGCCTCTTCCCCCACCTGGCTGGCATTCTGGGGCTCTTGGCTCTCTTTCTCTCTCCCATGGCACCTTCTCCTCCAGAACTTCTCCACATGCCTGGGCTTCCTCCGAGGATGGTGGCATCCTGCTAGAGGGAGTTCTCACATGGAGGCTCAGGGCTCAAGAGACCAGCATAGAAGCTGCCAGACCCTTACAGGTGAGGCTCTAAACTGGCATGGCGTCACCTCTGCCATGCTCCACGATTGATGCACGGACAGGCCACTCCACGTTCAAGGGGAGGGGGCATAGGGCCCCCTTCTTGCTGGAAGGACATCTGAAGCAGAGAATGACACAGTGTGTGTGTATAAACTGAACACTTGAATGGACTGTGATAATTACTATAAATGAGCACAGACCAGGGAATTGTTCTGGACATTGGGATGGGGAAACAGAGGGAGAACTCAGTGAGAGAATGTGGTGGGACCCAGGAGTAAGGTAAGAAATCCAAGCAGACTTCTTGGAGGAGACTCAAGCTG
>NW_028008576.1:0-910 GCF_054177405.1 Leptonychotes weddellii | reverse complement strand
TGGGTATTAAAGAGGGCACATACTGCATGGAGCACTGGGTGTTATATGCAAACAATGAATCATGGAACACTACATCAAAAACTAATGGAGTACTGTATGGTGACCAACAGAACATAAAAAAATAAATGCAAACAGCCAAAAAAAAAAAAAAAAGGCTAGGACTGGCATTTAGAATATGAGAAAGAATAAACAGCATGGGAGTCAGGGTCTTATCTAGCCTCTGCAGAGTTATTACATGAATTAAAAGAAGATTCCCTCTTTGGGAAAAGTTTTCAATTAGCAATAATCATGCTTCGGATCAGCCTCATGGGCTGTGATCCTGCCCCTGCACAAAGCTTCCCCTTTGGGAGAGGGAAGGAGAGAGGCAGTGGGAGGAAAGAGGTGCCCTTTTTTTCTGGCTGAGGAAATCCACTGGCAGAAGGCTCACTGAACCCAGGGGTGGGGGCTGGATTTAGCACAATCTGCCTAAGTTTAGGCATTAGTCTGGATCAGAGTGGATCACACATAGTCTTTTGAAAACTTTGTTTCCATTAAAACTGGGTGTGTTTACATTGTATTTGCAAACTGGGTTGGAGGGAAGGAAGTCTTTTACTCCGGGTCACATGTGGAAAAGTTTGAAAGCCAGTGCTTGGGGTATGACCGTGGGAATGGGTAACTAAAATGGTGAGGAGGGCAGGATCTCTTTCTCTCTCTCACACACACACACCCACTCGGCCTTATAAAAAGGAGTAGAGTATGATAATAAAAATGATTTCAATTTGGAATGCATTATACATGTGAAGGTTTGGGATTCAGCTCCCCTCTTCCCTAGTAACTTGGAACATTGTAAGGTGGTGGAGAGAAGTGTGGCTCAGATATAGGGTGAGCTCTGACTCAGCCCTGGGTCTCTGCAGCGTCACTGTCCGATTAG
>NW_028008575.1:0-910 GCF_054177405.1 Leptonychotes weddellii | reverse complement strand
GCTATCAAAGATCTTCCTATATGCAGATCTACCTGTTTTTATGACTTTTGGTTTCCCATTTTATGCATGTATTTAATGGATCTCATGTTACTGGGTGTCTAAATGGTTTCCAGTTTTCTGTTATCCCTGACAATATTGCAGTGAATTTTCTTGCATATGGTTTTGGCTTAGTACACTAGCTTATAAATTTTTAGCAGAACTGCAAAGTCAGAGTTAAAGCATTCCAAACATTTGAAGGGCAATTAGCAATGTCTGTCAGAGTTGAATCTACTTACATTCTGAGCAAAACTGTATGAAAGGGCTTATTTCACCACAAACATTGGAATACTGGACATTATCAAACTTACTGTTTCCCCCGATTGGAGGGAGAAAACAGGGAATCTCATTTTTGAGATATAATTCACATGCCATAAAATCTGCCCTTTTAAAGAGTACAATTTTGTGGGGTTTTGTGTATTTATATTGTTGTGCAAATCATTACTCTCTAATTCCAGAACACTTGTCACCCCAGAAAGAAACCACTCATCAGCAGTCCCTCTGCCTTCAACCAGCCCTCGGCCAACACATTCACATTCTGCCTCTATGGATTTGCTTATTCTGGACATTTCACATACATGGATTGCAGATAAGCAATCGGACGCATCTGGCTTCTTTCACTCAGCATAATGTTTTCGAGGTTCACCCATGTTGTAGCAGGAGTCAGTCTTTCCTTGTTATGGTTGAATACTCCTCCTCCACCGGGAGATATATGGTAATTTGTTCACCAGTTAATGCACAGGAGTGATTTCCACTTTCTGACATTGTGAATTAATGCTGTTATGAACATTAACGTACTAGTGTTTGGGTAAAGCTGGGTGTTGGGCTCTCTTGGGCAGATGTGTAGGAGTGGAATTGTCAGGTCACGTGTTAA
>NW_028008574.1:0-910 GCF_054177405.1 Leptonychotes weddellii | reverse complement strand
TCTTTTTGTGTCTTCTTCAATTTCTTTCATGAGTGTTCTGTAGTTCCTAGAGTATAGATCCTTTACCTCTTTGGTTAGGTTTATTCCGAGGTATCTTATGGTTTTTGGTGCTATTGTAAATGGAATCATTTCTCTAATTTCTCTTTCTACAGTTGCATTGTTATTGTATAAGAAAGCAACTGATTTCTGTGCATTAATTTTGTATCCTGCCACATTATGAATTGCTGTATGAGTCCTAGTAATTTGGGGGTAGAGTCTTTTGGGTTTTCCAATAAAGTATCATGTCATCTGCAAAAAGAGAGAGTTTGACTTCTTCTTTGCCAGTTTGAATACTTCTATTTCTTTTTGTTGTCTGATTGCTGTTGCTAGGACTTATAGTACTATGTTGAACAAGTGGCAAGAGTGGGCATCCTTGACGTGTTTCTGATCTTAAGGAAAAGGCTCTCAGCTTTTCCCCACTGAGGATGATATTCGCTGTGGGTTTATCATAGATGGATTTTATGAACTTGAGGAATGTTCCCTCTATCCCTATACTCTGAAGAGTTTTAATCAGGAAAGGATGCTGTATTTTGTCAAATGCTTTTTCTGCATCAATTGAGAGGACCATATGGTTCTTCTCTCTCCTCTTATTAATGTGTTCTATCACACTGATTGATTTGCGAATGTTGAACCACCCTTGCATCCCAGGGATAAATCCCACTTGATCGTGGAGGATGATCCTTTTAATGTATTGTTGTATCCTATTAGCTAGGATTTTGTTGAGGATTTTGGAATCCATATTCATCAGGGATATCAGTCTGAAATTCTCTTTTTTGATGGGGTCTTTGCCTGGTTTGGGGATTAAGGTAATGCTGGCCTCATAGAATGAGTCTGGAAGCTTTCCTTCTGTTTCTATTTTTTGAAACAGCTT
>NW_028008573.1:0-910 GCF_054177405.1 Leptonychotes weddellii | reverse complement strand
GCTGATAAAGTCATCACATGTAAACTCACCCAAAGAGACAGATTAGGATATGATTAAGGAAGAGTAGAATTGGAGGAATTGTGTGAATTTACAGTTTTGACACACAGATTGATATTGATATAGAGAGAGAAATATAAATATGTATATTACATGTATTTTTATTCCTTAGGTCAGCCCATTGTGAGGGCCTGGAAGCAATGACATATCAGTCACAAGGAATACACTTGGTGTCCAGATCTTGGCTTCTAATTACCATTCTCCACTAAAGGAAATTAAGGGTCCTTGGGGACATGGCTAATTATAGACAAAATTAAAGCAAGGAAAATACAAGATGAGCCTGGAACATCTTGTTATGTCAGAGAGCAAAGGTGTGTGTGTGCAAGAATGAAGAAGATACATCAAAAGGACACAGAAACTAGCTTGAACAAATTTCTACTGGTTAAATTGAGGGCAATTTGATCATTTTAAATAAGGACAGCAATGGAATATAACATATTGAATAAAATGAGAAATATATTTAATTAAATGGATAAATTGATAGTTTGATAAAAAGATATTTTATATGATATTTTATAATATACCTTCCCATAAACTACTTCCTTATTACAAAGGAAGTGTCCAGACTGTGAAAGTTAAGAAGACTAAGAACTGTTCCAAAGTGAAAAAAGCTAAAGGGAAATGACAACTACGTGCAACAAGTGAGTCTACTGGATTTTTTTTTTTTTTTTGGCATTATTGGAACTGATGAAACTTGAATGGATCCCGAAAAATACACCAGATTAATGAATCAATGTACATTTCCTCATTTGGTGGTTGAATTTGGTTAAACAGGAGAATATCCTTTAGCATGAAATACACATAAAAATATTCAGGAGTAAGTAACACATTACCAAATGATTCAGGAAAAAAA
>NW_028008572.1:5730-11941 GCF_054177405.1 Leptonychotes weddellii | reverse complement strand
CTCTACTGAGAGAATCCACGGTCCTGCAGCCCAGCAGGTCCTTGAGCAGGGCCCCCGGCTAATGCCCGCCCTACTGAGAGAATCCACGGTCCTGCAGCCCAGCAGGTCCTTGAACAGGACCCCCTTGCCAATGCCCGCTCTACTGAGAGAATCCACGGTCCTGCAGCCCAGCAGGTCCTTGACCAGGACCCCGGCCAATGTCCGCCCTGCTGAGAGAATCCACGGTCCTGCTGCCCAGCCAAAGTGACGGCCTAGGTCTTCCTTGAGACAAACCAGAGGACTTCTGTGTGGCCTGTTGAGTGGGTTTGCACTTCACACGTTTAGGCCCACATAACATAAAAAGCAAGAATTTTGTATTCTTTCTCAAGTATTTGAACGTTACAGAGCAAGAACACTTGAGACCCTCCCTGCCAGCAATGAAGGCCAGACCAAGGGTTCCAACACCCCCACCCAGACCCTACATGCTAGGGCCCGCTACCCTGCACACCCGCCCCCCAGCCTCACCCCTCACCAGGGCCAGCTTGCTGTCCGTGCTCCTCTGGTGCTCACAGGTGAGGTCACAGGCAACACACAAGGCGCTGCCCAAGCCTCTGGTCAGCGGCAGGTTGGGGTCAGCTCCGTGGGACAGAAGCTCCTTCACAATCTGGACACAGAGACGCCGGTCAGCACCCAGCTCCTCTCTCCTCGCGTGTGCAGCAGTGCCCAGAGAACGGCTTCTGCTCTCCTGAGCGGCATCCCACCCGCAGGTACCACTGCGGCCTGGCTCGGGACGAGGTTGGGGCAGGGAGAGGGCGTATGGTGGCTCCCCAGGGAGGGCTGCACCACCCACACCAGCAGCCCAGGTCTGCTCCTTTCTCTGCACGCTGTCTAGTTGCTCCAAAGTGCTCCTGCCTCAGGTCTTGTCTTCCAGCCCAGGGGCCAGCACAGGGCCTGGTGTGTGTCCCATCAGCTCCTCCTCCCTGGGACCACTCTGCCTTTGCCCCCTAGGCACCTGAGTCACTGTGATCACCTGACCAGACGCAGAATGGGGCACATCTCACTTGCTCCCTGCCGGATCCCCAGCCACCAGGAAGCCAGGCGTGACAGCAGCCTGGCTGGGCAGGAGACACACTGGTGTGTGGCTCTCTCAGGAGCGTCCGACCCCCAGAAGGCAGCTCTCTACCCTGCCTCGCCCCACCAACACAACCAGGCACAGAGCAGGTGCCCCCCATAACTTGCTCAGTGAACGACTCAATGTACACGTGAAGGGAGGAGAAAGAGAAGGACCACAGAAGCCCCCATGACCCTCACCAACAACGCCTTCCTCTTCTTCAGGCCTCTGCTGATATGTCACCTCACCACAGACCACAGAAGCCCCCCTGGTCACCTGCTGTAGTAGCCCACTCTCCATCATTCTCTACTCCTTACCCAGCTGTTACTGTCTTCATAGAACTTACCACCACCCGAAATTCTGTGGCACACTGGATTATAGTCTATCTCCCACACTAGAATCTAGGATCCTTGAGAGCAGGGACCTTATCTTATTCGACACCCAATGCCTAGAATGGTGCGTGCCTGGCACACAGTGGATGCTCAAAAAACAACTGTTAAATGAAAGGGTGAATGGGTGTATGTATTATAGATCGACGGAAAAAAGAAATAAAGTAGAAAGGATGACGGATGGATGGATGAATAGAAGGATAGAGGATGGATGGATGGACAGACGGATGGCTGATGAAAGGATGGATGGACAGATGGACTGATGGAAGGACAGACGGAAGGATGGGTGGAAGGAAGGAGGGAAAGAAGGACGGATGGATGGATGATGAAAGGATGGATGGACATGGACGGACAAAAGGACAGATGGAAGGAGAGAAGGACAGAAGGAAGGAAGGATGGAGTATGGATGGATTGGACGGATGGATGGATGGGTGGAAGGATGGAATGATGGATGGATGTATGGCTGGCTGGCTGGCTGGTTGGAAGCGTGGAAAGATGGGTTGGATGGATGTGCAATTGTATGGATAGATGGATGAAAGGATGGATTAGATGGATGTATGGCTGGATGTATGGATGGGTGGGTGGATGTGGGTGAGTGGATGGCTATGTGGTTGGATAGGTGGATGGATGTGTGGTTAGTTGGTTGGCTGGCTGGCTGGCTGGATTAATGGAAGGATGGATTAGATGGATGTGTATTTGGATGGATGGGGGAAAGATGGAAGAATGGATTGATGGGTGGGTGTGGGTAGGTAGGTGAATGGATGGATGAATGGGTAAGTAGGTGGATAGATGGATAGATTTGTGGGCAAGTGAATGAATGAACAGGTAGATGGATGGATGGTGAACACATACATCCTTGGCAACAACAGGAGATGGGAATTGGCCAAGGTTCCTTTCCTTTTCCTTACTGAGGGGTTAATGCCTGGGACAAGCAGGGGTTGTGACCCACCCGCCCTGAGGGAGCATCCTCCCAGCTGAACCCTCATCTTCCCTGCTCACCTTCCTTTCTATACCCTTCTCTCTCTGAGGAGTTCCATGCACTGGGGAGGGCATCCACCATGCCCCTTACACCATGCTGTCTTCATGCTACCGCCAACAGCAGCGAACCCAAAAGACTGACTAGGGAGGGGGTCACGTTGAGGCACAAACACTGCAGGTACACCATCAGCGGGTGTAGAACATGCTCACCAGGTCATTCCCACTGGCGATGGACAGCGAGAGTGGGGAGTGGCCACTCCACAGCATGTTGGGGTTTGCTTTGTGGGAGAGGAGGAGCCGGACTATGTCCCTGGCACACTGGGTGGGGAGAAAGGTAGGGACCACAGGTTAAAGAGATGCCCTAACTCCCAGGAGCACCTGACACTGACCATTAACTCAAATGCCATAAAATCACGTTTGTCACTTAATTGCTCTTTCCTCCACACCACCATCTTGCCCGGCACACAAAGACTGTTCTAAATTTTGGATGGTTGCGTGGATAGGTGGATGGATGTCTGGGTGGATCATCAAACTGGGAAGATGTTTTCTCTTTTTTTTTAAGATTTTATTTATTTATTTGAGAGAGAGAGAGCACATGAGAGGGGGGAGGGTCAGAGGGAGAAGCAGGCTCCCTGCCGAGCAGGGAGCCCGATGCGGGACTCGATCCAGGGACTCCAGGATCATGACCTGAGCCGAAAGCAGTCGCTTAATCAACTGAGCCACCCCGGCGCCATGGGAAGATGTTTTCTAAACGTACATCATTTCCAACACAAAACAGAAAGGACACATGATGCACAAACTGCTTTACAGCTTGTTTCCAAAGGAAAGGGGCGAGTCAGACCCATGTGACTACAGTAGCCAGGTTGGCACATGGCAGGTGTGGCCCCAGGGCTCAGGGATCGTGGAGGACACCAGAGCACAGGAGAAGCCCGGCCTCAGCAAAAGGGGCGCATTCCATGCAGGAAGGGCTCATCCTTGCGCTCTCTGCCCTTCTCCCGGGGGACCCCTCAGCTTCCCCCTCTGTCCTTCCTCTTTTCCCAGAAGTGCTGAAAGCCCTTGCAGCTTCGATTATGTGCCCCTACAAAGACTCTTCCAGGCTCCAGCTCCCCCTGCAGGTGTGTAGACCCAGTGGGCTGGTCGGGCTGCCTCCAAGCCCCGTGCCCTTCCCCCACCCGGGCCAGGCCAAGGAGGTGCCAGCCCAAGCCTGCTGAGGGGCTTCTGGGAAAGCCTCCCCTCCTCTCCTCCCTGCTGGAACATGGATGGCTCAGAGTGGTGGCCTGAGCCCAAGGAGGCTTTGACCAGCGATGCTGTGAAGCAGGGAGGCCTGTGGGTGCCTCCCACCTGCCCCACCTAGCATCGCCCTGCACCCACCCTCATGCAGGTCCTCACACCGTCAGGGCAGCGTGCCCGATCACCACCCTGTGCAGGGGCAAACCACCCGCCCATGTCACAGACCCGAGAGCTGGCTGTGATTTCCGTTTTATGGGTGGATAAACTGAGACCCAGTGTACTACGTGCTCCGAGGCATTGACCCAGGCTGCACTGGCCTACAGCACAAAGCCAAGGTTTGATTCCCTCCGCAGCCACTCGGCCTCCCCTGACAGGTTCCTGCACCTGCCTTGCTGACAATCCCCAAGGCAACAGGAGGCCTGACCTCAGGCAGAGAGTCACGGCCCAGGGCTCTACAAAACAGGACCACCCCGGGGTCCCGAGTCCAGATGGTGACTGACAGGGTTGCCGGCTCACTGCCCTGCCCCCAACACGCACACAGCACACACACGGACACACTCGTGTGCACCCACCCAAGGCACTCGCACACATGCTCAGATGCACGCGCACACACACTCCCTGCCCCGCTCACCTTGTAGTTGTCCTCACGCTCACAGGCCACGTGCAGAGCCGTCCTGCCCCCCTCGTCCGGCACAGACGGGCGCGTGCTGTAGTAGATGCTAGCAGGGCCTGCTTCGTTGTTGAGCTTCAGGCTTGAAGGCATCAGGTCTAGCTGTGTACAGACAGAGGGGGCAAGTACCGGCCCCCAGGCCTCTCCCCCAAGCACCAGGCTGGGCCCGGAGACCCCTGCAGGTACGAGCTCCCACACAGACACGTTCCCACAGGGGAGCACCAGCAAGTGGCCCCCCTCCCCAGACGGCGGGTCTGAGAGCCCTCCTGCGAACCCCTCTCGCAGGCCCAGTGCAGCCACCACCTGCCCCAGTGAGGGTCAGAGCTGGGCCCCCACCCATCCTGGCTGTGCATGCAGGGAGCTGTGCCCATGCGGACAGATGCAGGCTGGCTTGGGGCCCACAGAGCAGTCATCAACCTCGTTAGGGACCATGAAGTGACAGTGAATTCTGAACTGAGCGGACAGCACCGTGCTCAGAGAGGCCTCAGCGCCCGCCCCCGTGGGGTAGGACACGCACCTTGCCCAGCTTGTACACGTCGTCCTGGTCGGCGGCCCTGGCGTCCACGTCCGTGATGGCATGCAGCAGGAGCTCCGTTATCTTGACGCCCTCCTCCCCAGGAAGGGCGGCTGCAATATGCAGGGGGGTAAGGGCCCCCAGCTGTAGGAGCAACACAGGTAGGGGTGAGGGCCGGCTCCCAGATGGGCAGCACCCCCAAGGCGCACCCCTCAGAAACCCCACAGCACGGCGTTCTCCCCGGTCTCGCTGTGACATGTGGGACCACGAGGCCTGCCCACACTGGACCACAGACACGTGCACTTCAGCTCCTAAAGTGTTTCCATCTGCCTGGCCTACAGACAGCGAGAGGCCCTGCCTTCATTTTAGACCAACTGTCCCTTCCTTCCTCTGAGAAAAGCCCCTGCCCTTCCTGCCAGACCCTCGTTCGGATGCCACAGCGTGGATGGCCACGCGGCTCCCGACTCCAATCCCTGCCGGGACCTGTCCCTCCTCCGCCCTGACCATCCGTTGAGAGACTAGCAGGAGGACCATCTCCATCTCTGGGCGCTGCGGGGTCTGTGCCGGCCCCACGGAGGTGTGAGAGCCCGGCCAGGAGCGTGCAGCAGACCCGGGGTCCAAGCGGAGAGCTGTCGGCTCCCCCAAAGCAGGATCTCAGGGTAACAGCAGGTGCCGGTGAAGAAAGGTCGGGCGGACGTCAGCCCACCGCGCACAAGCGTTCTCCGGGTCTGCTCATTATCCGCCCGAACGTGAGAATAGAGCCAGACCACGCCTGGAGAGAGGACCGCGTGCGTGAGCGACAGACGCCCGATCGGGAAGGAGAGAATGGATGAGTGCGCGAGTGATCTGTGCCGAGTTTACAGGCTGCCACCTTAGCTTCGACGGTGGAGTCCCATCAGTAAACCTGGAAGGGCACCACGACATTATCCCGGGTCTCCCGCGGACATTCTATGCTCCTGCACTCACGTTCCCTCCACGCAGAGAAGAGAAGCGGTGCACGGCCTGGCCGAGGGGCTGGCGAGGGGAGACCCACACGCCGCTGAGCGAGGACACCGAGCGTCCGCGGAAGCCAGACACACCTGCCAGCCTCGGCCACCCCCGCCGCCGCACGCGCACGTGCGCACGCCCCTCCCCCGCCGCACGCGCACGCCCTCCCCCGCCGCATGCTCACGTGCGCACGCCCCTCCCCCGCCGCACGCGCACGCGCACGTGCACACGCCCCGCCCCCGCCGCACGAGCACGTGCGCACGCCCCTCCCCCCGCCGCACGCGCACGTGCGCACGCCCCTCCCCCCGCCGCATGCGCACGCCCTCCCCCCCGCCGCTTGCTCACGTGCACAC
>NW_028008572.1:0-5630 GCF_054177405.1 Leptonychotes weddellii | reverse complement strand
CGCGGTGGGGTCCTACCTCAGCGGGGAGCTGGATGTCCGCCCTGGCCCTGTTCTCCAGCAGCAGCTTCACCCCGGCCACATCCCCGGCCTTCACGGCGAAGAACAGGGCCTGCATGGGCACGCGGCACAGGTTGGGGTCCGCGCCCCGGTGCAGCAGGAGCCTGATGGTCAGCCACCTGTTCCTGTGTCTGCAAGGATCAGTGTGACACAGTCACGGGCCGGAGGACAGGCACAGGACAGCACCCCGGGTCAGCACCGGCGCTCCCTGGGAGAGGCGGCTCGGGAGCCCCAGCATTCATTCCGAGACCTCCCGGCCCTGCCCTGCGCCCGGGCAGCCCCCCATCGCCAAACCATCCTGGGCTGGCCAGCCCAGCCCAGCGCGAGTCCAGCCGCAGCCCTGCCCTGCTCCAGCCGTGGGTGGTCGCTCAGCCTTGCTGAGGTCATCTGTGAGATGGGGCATGAGGTGGGGACTAGCCCTCCCCCCCGGGGTGGCCATGAAGTGACGACATAGAGCACCTAGTACACATAGGGCACGACATTGTACCCAGACAACACGCACACACGTGCACACGACACATACACATGCACACCATGCATACACACGCACACACACACTGCATGCACACGTACAGATGCACACCACACACACATGCAACACACGTGGACACCACACACAAGCACATCCATACGCACATACAACCCACGTATACACATGCACACACGTACACTGCATGCACACACGTAACACCTGCACACACACTGCATGCACATGTACACACAACACACACATACCTACCACACACATGCACATGACACATGCATACATACACATGCACCACACATATATATACACATGGAACACACGTACACATGTAATACACTCACATATACCACATGCATACATATATGCACACAACACATACACACGCATGCACATCATGCAGATACATGTACATACACCCAACACATGCATATTCAGCACACACACACCATGCGTATCACACACGTGCATGTACCACAATACATACAATATACACAACACACGACCACGCCATACACATACACACACTCGTCCATGTGTGTGCACATACACACTGACACACACAGCTCTTATGAGGAGCACAGAGCCGGCATCAGTGGGGAAGCCTCGCCGAGACCCGACCGGCCAGGACGGCAGTCCCTCTGGGCAGGGAGGTCAAGGTGATGAGGAGCCAAGCAGGCTTTAAGAATGGTAAGAGACCGGGAGGATGGAGGGTCTGGCCCGTCCTGCTGGCCCCCCCGCTGGCGCAGTACCAGGTGGGGCAGACAAGAAGGCAGTGGGGAGGCAGGGTCAGTCTACAGCAGCGGTTCTCAAACATCCTGCTCTTGGGACCCCTTTCTGCTCCTAACATCCTTCAAGGACCCCAAAGAGCTTTGTTTATGCAGGTTCCATCCATCCATGTCTACTGTATTACAATTAAAATGAGAAAAAAATTTTAAATCCTGGGGCGCCTGGGTGGCTCAGTTGGTTAAGCGACTGCCTTCGGCTCAGGTCATGATCCTGGAGTCCCTGGATCGAGTCCCGCATCGGGCTCCCTGCTCGGCGGGGAGTCTGCTTCTCCCTCTGACCCTCCCCCCTCTCATGTGCTCTCTCTCATTCTCTCTGTCTCAAATAAATAAATAAAATCTTTAAAAAAAAATTTTTAAATACTAAGACATTTAAAAAGTAACAATAAACCCATTGCATATTAACAAAAATAACGTATTTTTAAGAAAAACGTGTACTTGGCTGCATCAGAATCCGGCACTGCAAGGGCTCCCAACCGTGCATGAGTCTGGGACATCGGGACCTGGTCACGCGGGAAGACCTGAGCTCTCCCCCACACTGACACGCATCGTTAGACACTATGGGGGGGTGCATGGCCTCCAAAATGCCAGTTTCCACTCGAGAACTGAGACGCCGTCGCTGGCACACACCCTGCCAGCTGCCCCCCTAAAGCGGGAGGCTCAGCGTTCACACAGGGATGAGTGACCCTAGCGTGCCAGCTGGTCGTTCTTGCAAGGAAGAGCGGCATCGCACGGGGGGACCATGGCAAGCACCCTTTGCAACGCACGCTGTTGGAGAAGCGCTTTCCTCGAGAAAACCGTCCGACTGGTTTGGAGATGTGCTTCGGCGTCCCTCCCATCCGGTCACAGAGTAGTTGAAAGCCGTAAGCTTAGGGTCAAGATGTAATGACTGAGTAGCCTCTACTGCTTCACTGAGTGCATCCTCAACGGAGCACGTTCTCTTACGCGCGTGGGCCCAGGGAAGAGATGTGGTGTGGCTGTCACAGAGCGAAGCGGCAGGTGACGTCTGAGGATTGTTAGGAGGATCGTCTGCACCTACAGACTCACCGACAGGGTCTGGGGCACCTGGGGCACGCTTTGAAAGGGCAGGGGGTGAGTGTGAGTGTGTGTGTAGGATAACTTGCAGGGTGTGTGGGCAGTGAGGTGTCAAGTGTGTGCAGATGAGTTGTGTAAGCAGGTGTGTGAGTGCATGTGTGAATGTGTCGGACAAGTGGGGGGAGTGAGTGTGTGCAGGCAAGTGTGTGTGTGTGAGCATGTCTGTGGTATGTGTGTGTGCGTGTGTGTGAGCACCTGCATGGTGCCCCCTGCTCTGCAGCAGCCGGGGCACCCTCCCTGGATTCTCACTGCCACTGTCCCCCTGATGTCATAGCCAGGCCCCCAGCCCGGAGCCACACAGATGCCCCTGGAGGCCGTGCGCAGGACGGGCCCCATGGCATCCCCGCAGGCTCGGGGGGTGTGGGACACGCACCTCCAGAAACGCTCCCTCCTGGCAGCCGGGGAAGTGATGCTGGCCCCCTGAGCCAGAGCTCCACCCCTGAAAGTGACCCTCGGCCCCGACGCCCACGCTCCAGCAACCTACTCGATCATGGCCAGCGCCATCTTCCTCATGGTGCCCTTTACCGAGCCGGTGGTGCTGAGTGAGGAGGCCTTCAGCATGCTGTAGGCCTGGGCGCTCTTCTGCAGGAGGTCTTGGGACAGTGTGATGGAGTAGTTGCGCACACAGATGCCAGACTCGAAGTTCGTCTCCTGGCTTCCCAGCGTGTGCCCATCCAGACTCCCTACCACGTGGTCCAGCCCCTTCTCCAGGTCGCTGACGCTGCCCCGCGGTGACAGACGGTCCCACTTCGGAGGGTTGCCCCCCAGGTCGGGGGACTCCTGAGACAGCTCCTGAGACAGCTGGGTGCCCGCAGAGAGGCCGTCCTCCTCACCGCCCCACGCAGCCGACTTCTGCTCCTGGCTGCCTGGGGTGAGCACCAATTCCTCTAAATACACAGACTCCTTGGCCGCTTCGAGGAGTGAGAAGGCGTGGTTGGGATTTACTGGCATATTTGAAGCTTCCTTTGGAAAGTACCAAAAAAAGAAGGAAAATCATTAGAAGAGTCAGAGTGACAACCGCGGGAAGCTGACTTCTTTAGCGAGGACCAGCGCTCACGGCGGACAGCGTTCTTCAGGCACCGAGGCTGACAATGCTAAAACACTTTGCAAAAGTCCAGGGAGGGAAGCAAACACCTCGGGGCATCGCGTGGAAACCTGAACCACACAGCAGCCACCAGCCACACGTGGCAATGGAGCTCTCAACCTGAGGCCCGTCCAGGTCCGGGGTGTGCGTGAGCAGACAAAGCAGAGCGTCCCCCTATCCTGATAAACTGATTTTACACACAGAGATAATCAATTGTGGATACACACGGTTAAATAAAATATATCATCAAAATTAATTCTATCTGTTGTACCTCTTTTTAATGTCGCTCCTAGAGACATTTATTTTTTTGAAGATTTTATTTGCGAGAGAGAGAGAGAGCACGCACAAGCAAGAGGAGGGGCAGAGGGAGAAGCGGACTCCCCGCAGAGCAGGGAGCCCGACGCGGGGCTCGATCCCAGGACCCCGGAATCACAACCTGAGCCGAAGGCAGATGCTCCAGGGACTGAGACACCCAGGCGTCCCAACCCTAGAGACATTTAAATGACAGGACTGGCAATGTGGCTCGCACTACCTTCCTGCCCGCGATGCTGCCCTGCATGCCCAATTCACAGCCTCTGCTCTCCAAGTGTGGTCCCGGGGCCATCAGCCTGGCCAAGAATGCAGATTCTTGGGCCCTACCCAAGACCCCTAAGGCAGAAACACTGGGGGTGGGGGGCACCTGGGTGCCTTAGTCGGTGAAGCATCTGCCTTCAGCTCAGATCATGAGCCCAGGGTCCTGGGATCAAGTCCCACATCGGGCTCCTTGCTCAGTGGGGAGACTGCTTCTCCCTCTGCCTCTCCCCCTGCTTGTGCTCGCTCTCTCTCTCTCTCTGATAAATAAATAAATCTTTAAAAAAAAAAAAAAGGAAACGCTGGTGGTGGGGCTCAACTCTCTGTGATCCCCCCCATAAGGGGTCAGATGGTAGACAAAGGAGACGAGGTGGCCCCAGGGCCCTCTGCCATGACTGTGCCCGGGCAATCTCGGGTGGCAGGTGGGGCGGCGGCTGTGTTCACAGCCTTGTGGGGGCGGTGCTCCCCGGACCGGTCCCTCCTCCCAGACAGCAGCCCGGCTTCTCCTATGACTCAGGACAGAGCGGGGCACCAGTCACAGGCTGAAGCAGCAAAAAATCTCAACCTTGTGCAGCATGCAAACTCGTCTGGGTCTGGACTCATTTGACTCCATTCTAGATGTTGACATGGGAACTTGGGGAAACTGCCCCTGATGGGATCCCCGAGGACTCAAAAACTTGCTGTTTAATTTTTCAGGTGAGATGTTGGCGTCTGTGGTGTGCTAAGAACCTGTCTTTAGAGAGGGGGGAAAGATGGCGGAGGAGTAGGGGACCCTATTTCAACTGGTCCCCGTAATTGAGCTGGCTATCTACCAGACCACTCTGAGCACCCACGAAACCAGCCTGAGATGTAAGAAGATCTGGATCTCTACAAAAAGAATATCGCAGGCGGTTGGTTTCGAGGTACGAAGCCGGAAGCCGTGATTCTGAGGGCAGATATCGGAGGATAAACAGCAGCGGGAAGATGCCTGGACGTGGGGATCCTGCACCGCCAGCGAGTGACAGCCTCACGCACTGCGGACGGGGCACAGACTCGCAGACTGGTAGCGTCGGGAAAGGACTTTAGGGCAGCCCCTGGGGTGGAAACCCCGAGCGGTGGAGTCACGTGCACGCGAACTGGGAGCGGCTGGCAGTTTTAGAAGCAGAAAGGGCAGAGACGTGCCCCGACCTGGAGGCAGGACTGGGGGCGCTGCGGAGGGGTGCACGACCCAGGACACTGCAGTTTATAGCAGCACGGACAGAAACGGAGACGGTGTGGCCTGGAGAGCTCACTGAAGAACAGACTGCGGTCTCTCTGCTCTGAGGCAGAGGGTTGGAAACGGTCTCTTCTGCTCTGACTCGCGGAAGAGACGCGGAAAGCCACCAGGGAAAGGCGCCAGAGAACAAAAGCCCCAAAGACTGCTTCCCACTGAGCCCATCCCCCGCCACAGGGGCGCAGGGCAATTCCGCCCAAACAGGGTTGCCTGAGCAACAGCGCGGCAGGCCCCTCCCGCAGAAGACAGGCTGGGAAAACAAGAGGCCAGCAACCCTAAGGTCCCAAGAAAACAGGTGCATCT
>NW_028008571.1:0-2384 GCF_054177405.1 Leptonychotes weddellii | reverse complement strand
AAAAAATCAAGGACATGTAGCTTTGTAAGATGAATATAATTTTGTTAAATACCATGGTGCTCTTGCTACATATTAAAAAGAATGCAATCCTGTGGAAGAATACAAAGAGGTAATAAGTTATATTGGTCATGCATGCCAAAACTGGACTTGGATCTTACTGGGCACTGTCCTCCACTAGCTGAGGGAAGCTGTGGGAGCCTCTCCTTATCTGTAAAATTGAGATGATAGTACCGCCTGGATGGTGTGGCTGATGCAAGGATTAAACGAGTTAAATACATGGGAAGCACTTAGAGCAAGGCCTAGCAAATAATTAAGGGTCCTACAAAAGTTAATACAACTGTGACGATAATCAGAAAGTCTCAAATGGCTCCAGCTACTAGGAATTTACTCAGATTCTTTCCCAAACAGTAAAATATATGGCATTTTGTCCTTGTTTAGTTCCTGTATAATATAATCATTCAATTAAAGAACTCTGTATATTCCTATTAAGAAAGGCAACCAGGTATGAGATGGAGAAGAATAAATGTATTCTCCAAACATTTACATTTAACAGTAAGACTCACAATTGAGACATTTCATATTCAGTATTTCAGGAATAACTCCCTTTAAGCAAATTCAAGTATTTTATTTTTTTGTTTTACTTGCGACTGAGCATTTTAAGGAGTTTTACGTCGATTTAAGTATATTTCCCTTGGCTAAAAAGTTGAAACACTCAAAAGAGGTGAAAAATGCAAAGTCCTCAAAAAAAGCTGAAACCGGAGTTTCACAGGCAGTGCTCTGCACGTGCGATCAGCAATGCTAGGCAGAGGCACTGGGAGCACGAGGGAGCACGAGTCTGCGGCCCCTTCCACGCACAGGTGCGCGGCGGAGCGGGGAGCGTTAGGGACCGCCCGCAGTCCGCGCCACAGGTGGTGCGCCCAGGCCGCAGGTGCGCGCCCCCCGCGGCTCTCCCCAGGCGCCCCCAGCGGCCGCCTCCCCCGGGCCCCACCTTCTGCCCCAAACCCCTGACTGCGCACACGCGCTGCACCGCGCAGCCTGGCTGCCCTCCAGTCGCCTCCGGCTGAACACGCGGTCCCCTCACCTCCGGGAAACCGCACCGACTACATTTCAATTCACAAAAAGAGTTTCGCAGTAAAAATTTGCAAGGGCTGCGTGCTGGTCTAGTTACTAAACTAAGTTCACGGACTAGCTTGTGCTCCAGCTGTCTGGTTGGTTCCCGGCGAGGTAACACTTTGCAGAGCCACGCCGGCCACCCCGGAGCCTCCGGAGCCGGTTTCCCGGCTCGCGGCCGGGACGCCGCAGCCCCGGGAGCCGCTTCCGCCAGGCGCGCTCCGAACCCCGGCGACGCGCACTCCGCCCCGCACTCCGCGGGGCCAAGCCGCCCCCGCCGCCTCAGGGGCCGGGCCGCGGCGGCCGAGCGGGCTGCGGCCTCGGGGGCCCGCGGCCTCCGGCTCGTCCCGGCGGGAACCCCGAGGCCCGGCCCCGCCGCCGCCGCCGCGGCCCCGTCCCCGCCCCACCGGGCGCCGCTCCTCACCTTCGGGGACGGCGCTCCGGGGGTGGCCGGGTCGCTGTCGCACGGCCGCGGGGACAGCGCCGTCCCGGGGCCGGCCGCCGCCGCCATCAGCCCGAGCGCCCCGCGCCGCCGCCTCCGCCGCCGCCGCCGCCTCGTCCCGGCCGCCGCCGCCGCTGCCGCCGCCGCCGCCGCCGCGCGGGCCGCCCGCCGCCCGGGCCCCGCCCCCTCCGCCCGCCCGCCGCCCGGGGGCCGGCCCCTGCCGCCGCGCGCCCCGCGGCCCGCCAGCGCCGCCGCCACCGCCATGGCCGCCGCCAGTGCGCCGCCGGGGCGCCGCGGCTGAGGGGGCGGAAGGAGGCCGCCGGCGGCCCGCGCGCTTCAGCCCCGCCGGCCGCTCAGCGCGCCCGCCCGCTCCGCGGCGGCGCCGTCCGCCGGCCTCCGCTGTTCCCGCCGCGCCGGCGCCCCTCGGCCCCGCGCGCTCCTCCTCCCCGCGCACCGCACCCTTCCGCCGCCGGCTCCCCGCGGCCCCTCTCGGCCTCCCGGCCGCCGCTCCCCTCGGTCCCCCAGCCGCCGCCGGCCGCGGCGCTCAGCTGCTCCCGCCCCGCCGCGCTCCGCGGCCCCGCGCGATCCTCGGGCCGCCGCCGCCACCACACCTCCCGGCCCGCCGCAGCCCGGCGCGCTCCGCGGCCCCACCTCCCGCCGTCCCCTCAGCCCCCAGCCCCGCCCCGGCCCGCCGCCACTTGGCGCGCTCGCAGCCGCCCCCTCCCCGCGGCCCCCGGCCCGGCCCGGCCTGGCCCCGCCACACGTCAGCCCTCTCCTCCCACCGCGCCGCGCCGCCCCGCCCGGGGGGTCCCCGCCGCCCCGCCCCCTCCCC
>NW_028008570.1:0-25279 GCF_054177405.1 Leptonychotes weddellii | reverse complement strand
ATTTTTTAATTTTTATTTATTTGACAGAGAGAGAGACAGCAAGAGAGGGAACACAAGCAGGGGGAGTGGGAGAGGGAGAAGCAGGCTTCCCGCCAAGCGGGGAGCCCGATGTGGGGCTCGATCCCAGGACCCTGGGATCATGACCCGAGCCAAAGGCAGACGCTTAACGACTGAGCCACCCAGGCGCCCCTATCTCAGACTTTTAAAGTCAGAAGTCCAGCATGGCTAGAGTCTCTGCTCATGTCAGCTGGGCTACCTTCCTTTCTAGAGGCCCTGGGGAAGACACCATTCTCAAGCTCCTTCAGGTTGTTGGCAGACTCCCGTTGCTTGGGTCGGCAGGACTGGGATCTTGTTTCCTGGACACGTGGCTGCCTCCATCTTAAGCCAGCAACGTGCATGGCATCCTTTTTCTGCTTTGGATTTCTCGGTTTTCCTCTCAAGCTCCAGCTCTCTGCTTTGAAGGGTCCGTTGGATTACACTGGACCCACCTGGAGAATTATATCTGCAAGGTCCCTTTTGCCTTGTAACGTAATGTGTTTGTGGAAGTAACACCACATGTGGAGGTCATAGGAGTCAAAATTCTGACAAAATCTCTGACAACGAGGGGCGCCTGGGTGGCTCAGTCAGTTAAGCGTCTGCCTTTGGCTCAGGTCATGATCTCAGGGTCCTGGGATCAAATCTCACATCGGGCTCCCTGCCCCGCGGGAAGCCTGCTTCTCCCTCTCCCACTGCCACTCCCCCTGCTTGAGTTCTCTCTCTTTGTGTGTGTCCAATAAATAAATAAAGTCTTAAAAAAAAATCTCTGACAACGAAAGCTGAACCTGAAGAACCCCAGGCAATTAGGCCTTGGTTTCTCTCTGCCTGACTTGCTGGTGACCTGCCACCGATGTAACTCAAAAGTCATACATCGTGGTGTGTGACCTCGAACAGAGCGATGCAGGCATGAAGCACAGTGTAACTGGGGAAGCCAGTTCTTTCCATAGCCTTGGGACATAAGCCCCTCTGTGCGGACCACCTGCCCTCTCAGAGGGGGTCTTTTAAACACCCGTGAGTTCTTTTCAAGCAAATCTGGATAATTAAAAAAGGGGGGGCACCTGGAGGGGCACAGTTGATTAAGTGTCCGATTCTTAATTTCAGCTTACGTCATGATTTCAGGGTCCTGAGATT
Organism: Leptonychotes weddellii; assembly: GCF_054177405.1. Classification (NCBI taxonomy): domain Eukaryota; kingdom Metazoa; phylum Chordata; class Mammalia; order Carnivora; family Phocidae; genus Leptonychotes; species Leptonychotes weddellii. The sequence goes on along the minus strand of NW_028008570.1, from coordinate 24,112 downwards.
GAGCCCCGTGTTGGGTTCCATGCTCAGTGGGGAGTCTGCTTGAGATTCTCTCTCCCTCTCCCTCTGCCCCTCTCCCTGCTCACTCTAAATAGGTAAAATCTATTTTTTAAAAAGATTTTATTCATTTATTTGAGAGAGAGAGAATGAGAGAGTGCACATGAGAGGGGTTAGGGTCAGAGGGAGAAGCAGACTCCCCGCCGAGCAGGGAGCCCGATGTGGGACTCGATCCAGGGACTCCAGGATCACGACCCGAGCTGAAGGCAGTCGCCCAACCAACTGAGCCACCCAGGTGCCCCAGTAAAATCTATTTTTTTTTTTAAAAAGCAAATCTGGAGTAACAGCACCTCCATTCTACAAGCCTTATTGAGGCTCCCTTTTCCTCTTCATGTTCATATGTCCACCTGGAACAGACTCGGTGAAGACAAGATGTGCCAGCAACCCAGGGCCTCTGAGTGGTCAGCAGACAGCAGGGCTGTCACTCTGGAGATGGCCCACATTTACCCACCCCCTGGTTAACCCACAGGAGAAACTGAACAGCAGCTGTCAGGCCTGGGAATTCTGAACTGTGAGTAAGGCACCGGGGATGGGGGAACAGGCCCTGCACAAGGCTCACCGAAGCTGCTGCTGGAGCAGAAAGCAGGAAAATGGCAAATGGCCAATGCAACTGGAGAGCTGGGAGTCTGTTCTCATCTGTGCTTCAGGTCATCGTCCCAGGAAGTCCTGGGGAAGGGGATCATAAGAACAGTGGTGCATAAACCTGTATCATTCCATCATGCATCTCACAGAAAAGTTGGGTGAATCCAGAAGAAGGGAAGGGGGTGCCCCATGAAGGGCTGGCAAAAAGACACAGGGAGCCTAGAGGGTGGCAGAGCCAAGTGTGGGGGTTAGGGGGCACTGCGTCCTAAGGCAGGCCACAGCAGGCACCCCTCAGCCAGTCTGGAGGTGGCCTGGCACAGGAGCTCAGACCTCTGGTTGGGGAGGGAAGGTGAGGAGGGGAGCTGGGGGGTGGGATTTGGGCTCCCCAGGGAAAGGATACAGCAGTGGGATGGCGGTGCTGTACCTTTCTGCTCATTGGCTTGAGAAACCTCAGGAGAATTCTTGGGGACTCCCATGCTACTGATCGGTTACCAGAGGCCACAAAGACCCTCGGTTCCGTGAAGGATGGAGGGAGGTGTTGGAGCAGTGAGCCCAGGGAGCACCACCTCCCTGTATGTGGGCCCCCCAGCACAGGGCACACCTTCATGTTACCCAGCTTAAACAGGGAAGACCCTCCCTTGATCCTGTACCTGTCCACCCCCGTTTTTCAGGAGTTATAATGTATGCACTGTTTCCACTTCTTACCGCCTCCAGCCTGGACTTGGTCACACCTCTCGGCTGCATTGGAGCCCCATGGGCAAGGACTAAAGCCCTCAACAGGCAACACAAGGCCAGTGTGACTGCAGAGAACTCCAGTGGAGGCAGGAGGTGGTCAGACAGCGCAGGGGTGGGAGCACGCAGGGGCGGACGGCCGTGGAGCTTTGGTGGGTCAAGGGCAGGAAGCAGCTATCCTACATGCATCTCCCCTTCTCAGGAAACTGTCACCACCCGGCTAGAAGAACCTTCTGGATAACTTTCCCTGCCACCCGCAGGCAGTCCGACAGCACCCTTTCCCGGCTCTGCCTCCCCATGACCCTCAAATCCACTTCTGCCCCTTCCCTGACCTAGAGCAGCTCAACCTCTGACCCCGCTTGACTTCTCATCAGAACAGCCAGCACAACCCGACAACATGGCGTAGATGTCCTTGCTTGTTGTCCATCTCACCCACTGGAAGGAGGTTAAGGGCAAGACATTCACCGCTCTTCTGGTCTGTTCTATTCACCTCCCTCGCCAGTTTTGATGGATTCCTGGGGCCCAAGGGATGGAAAGGGGCCGTGAAAGAGCCAAGAGTATCCTTTTTCTATGAACGGGATGTGGGCTTATAATAAATCACAGGACCTCAGACCTTTTAGGGCCTGTTTCAAGAAGTTTGCTTATTTCCTCTCTGGGCAGTAAAACAGGTTACTAACTCAACAAATATTCTAATCTCTGGAGATAAAGCAGTGAACAAAACAAACCAGAGTTCCCACGGCCACGAAGTTTACATTTTAATGGGACTCACTGACTAGGTTTCCTAAAACACTCTCCTCCTGAAAAAAAAATATAATACTAAATAATTTTATTATTTAAAGAAAAGATTTTATTTATTTTGGAGAGAGAGAACTAGAGGGAGGGGCAGAGAGAGGGAGAATTTCAAGCCAACTCCACGCCCAGTGCGGAGCTCGATGTGGGGCTCCATTTCATGACCCTGAGATCATGACCTGAGCTGAAACCAAGAGTCAGACACTCAACTGACTGAGCCACTCAGGTACCCCCAAATCATTTTTATTTTTTGATGGGCAGGCTGGAGGTACAGAGAGAGAGGGAGGGAGAGAATCCTAAGCAGGCTCCACAGGAGCCCGATGTGGGGAATGATCCCATGATCCCAGGATCATGACCTGAGCCGAAATCAAGAATTGGAAGCCCAACCAGCTGAGCCACCCAGGCACCCGCCCCCTAAATAAATTTTTAAAATAAATGCACTGCTGAGCTGGAAAAAAAAGTGTGGAATCCTTAGAGACCTCAAAATAAAAGAAACAGCAGGTAACTCAGGGAATGCGAACATTCAAGCTAGCCTTTGCACTGGAGGCATCTGCAAACCTTGGTGAGCTTGACCAGGGCAGTCTAGAGCCCAGTGAATTTGGGAGGTGTGGGACTCGTGGCTCAGATCCCCCTTCAGAAATGGAGAACTTATGATCCCAGCTGCTGTGAGAGTTTCCTGGAGATAGCTTATGCTGACACTCATGTTTGGACGCTGCCCCAGCAGAAGATGCTGCCTCGTTCAACGTCACAATGCTCCTCCTGGGGCACCTGTGTTCAGTGAGTGATCCATGAAGAGGTATGAAGCTTGGTCTTCCACCCAACTGCAGGAGAGCCCTAGAGGACTATCAAACCTTTCCTAGTGATCTCTTGCTGCATAACAAATTTGCACAATACTTAGAAGCTTAAAACAACAAACATTTGTCATGTTATAGCTCCTGTGGATCCTGTTGAGAGCTCTCATGAGGTTGTAGTCAAGCTGTTGGCTGGGCTCCTTCAATCTTACCTGGCCCACGGGAGGAGGGAGGGGGGTATCTGCTTCTAAGATGACTCATGGTTGTTGCCTGGTCTCACTCCCTCACAATATGGGCCTCACAACATGGCGCTAACTTCCCCCAGGATAAGAGAAAGAGACCATGTCCAAGATGGAATCTGTGGTCTTTTCATAACTCAGACTGACACCCACCCCATGGCCCAGTCCAGCCCATCTCCCATCATTCTAAATAGTTTTACTGAAAACACAGCCAGGCCTACTTGTTTAGGAATTCTCTATGGTTGTTTTGAGCTACCATGGCAAAACTGAGTAGTTAGGACAGAGACCATAGGGCCTAAAACCCTAAGACATATATCACCTGGCCTTTAACAGAAAGTTTGCTGATCCCTGATCTACTAGAAGATAGCCACGGAAAGTTGCTACTCCAAAAGCTACACAGTAAACATACTATTTTCCTGCTCAAGACCCTCCCATGGATCCTCATTTCTATGCTCATGTAACTTTTCCATCAAACAATTTTAGGGACAAAGGAGCTTAAAACAAAAATTCTGGGGAATGGGACAGACAGAAGTAGCCACTACAAATGACAAGTCTCTGTGGTTCATGGTTTATGAGCCAACCCACCAGACTTGTCCCCAAGGCAGAAACCTACCATACCAGTTCTGAATCCCTGACCTTTTCTCATGCTGTCCCCTATCCCTAGAACACCTTTTCCTCTCTCCTCTGCCTTGGGAGAGTCTCATCCTCTTCCAAGAGCTCAATTCAAGACGCACCTGTCTGACAGCCTTCCAGATGTCTGCACCCCCGCACAGCGGACACGCTCCTCAATGCTTCCTAACGAGTGGCATTTATAGTTGTGGTCTCAAGGCTGAAAACCTTAAATTCATGGGTCAGTCCCTTTTTTTCACACTCCATTTGCAGTAACAGCTAATACTTGGGAATTACTACATCAGGCACAGTTATTATTCTATATTTGTTCTATGCTGTGAGTGCTTTCTTTACACACTTAAGTCACATAACACACACGATAGCCTATGCGGCAGGTACTATCAGAATACGTTTTATAGATGTGCCAAGACCTGAAGAGACTTGCAAAAGGTCAGAGTCACTTAGTTGTGGACCTGAGATTCAGTTCAGTCCCCACTGTCCACCATCATCATGCACCTCACATGCCTACTGCACCGTGTGTTTTTTTTACTCACAGAACATATCGCCTTGTGACATATTTATGTGTCCTTTCTACTTGTCAGAGAGTGAGAGAGAGATCACGAGCAGGCGGGGAAGGGTAGAGGGAGAAGCAGGCTCCCCACTCAGCAGGGAGCCTGATGCAGGACTTGGATCCCATGACACTGGGATCATGACCTGAGCCGAAGGCAGATGCTTAACTGACTGAGCCACCCTGGCGTCCCTTATGTGTCCTTCCTGAAGCGTTCCCACGCTAAAATTGAGCTTCGTCAGAGCAGGGACACCATTCTGTTTCATTTCAGGAGAGCGGGCATGACACTTGGCATGCTGTATTTCTAGAATTTTGTTACATGTCTTCTCTGCCAGGTCTCCTCTTTTTTTTTTTTTTAAACATTTTATTTATTTATTTGAGAGAGAGAATGAGAGAGAGAGAGAGCATGAGACGGGGGAGGGTCAGAGGGAGAAGCAGACCCCCTGCTGAGCAGGGAGCCTGATGCGGGACTCAATCCCGGGATTCCAGGATCATGACCTGAGCTGAAGGCAGTCGCTTAACCAACTGAGCCACTCAGGTGCCCCAACTGCCAGGTCTCCTCTTAACATCCCTACTTTAGGGTCTGGAGCACAGTACGTGAGGATTTTGACCACATGTACTTCCAGGCCAGAGCCCAGACCAGCAGATTCTGTGAGAACCTTTCCTGCTGTAGGAATTGTGCGTGTTTATTCGTCTCTCCAATCCCACTGCAGTGCCTGCTGAGGGATGGCCTGCCTTCTAGGTTGCAGGCTTACTGAGTGCCTAAGGAGCCCCAAGCAGTTTGCTGCATTTGGTGACGATGAAAATGGGGCACAAACTATAACCCTCAGAAACAGTTTTATTATGTTTCCTGGCAAAGTTAAAGGGCTTGGGTTTGTTTGGATAAACTTACCTATGGGTTTTAGGTCTTAAGCAAATGCTTATTCCATGTGGTGTGTGTGTGTGTGTTTTAAAGATTTTCTTTATTTGAGAAAGCAAGAAAGAGAGAGAATGAGCAGGGGGAGGGGCAGAGCAGGGAGCCTGATGCTGGGCTCGATCCCAGGACCCTGAGTTCATGACCTGAGCTGAAGGCAGACACTTAACTGGCTGAGCCACCGAGACACCCCTTCATGTGGTGTTTTAACCTCAAATCCCTGTGGGTGTGCTATTCAAATGAGTGTAACCAGACAACTGACGAACCATGACATGGTGCCGTCCCTGTTCACTTCAGGTCTGCAGTTCATTCCTGAGACCATCAGGGCAGATTCCTCTCCTTCCGGGCCTCAGAGCGCCGCAAATGCACTGGGGAGAGCAGTCAGTAATGCTGACCCTTAAACCAAACCACAAATGAAATATAAGAACACAACCACGTTCCAGGTTTCAAGTCAAATCAGATCTCACCAGGTTGTCCAAACTCTCCCAAGAGTCCACATTATGTGTGCCAAATAATGTGATTTAACTTCAGAGGGAAGCCTTGTTTGTCTCCCAGAGAAATGACAAGTTCCAGCTGCAGACAGAACCATTTCCCAGTCCTCTTCCAGTAGCATCTTCCAACGAAGCAGGTGGGGCTCCTTCAGCAACTCTACTCTTGGACAACTGACAGTGTCGTGCTTGGCCCAGAGTTTCCAGCACTGATTAGGTCACATGGGAGACAGTAAAATGCACAGAAACAGCCAAATTTAAAAACACTGAGAAATTCCGAGAATAGAAAATATGACCACCTCATCAATTTATAGGGTAGGCTCAAACTGCCTTGAGACTTTCCCAAGTAAAAGTTCCTTCCAGAACGGAATACATTTGGCAACCTGTATCCCTACAGTGGTCACCACATAGAGTACATTGCAGATTTAGTGGTGTATGTAGAAAGAACGTATACAGAGAAACAAAAAGGTGAAAACAAGAGGCTCTCAGGTTTCAGCTTTTCCAGGGTGTCAGCTGACCAGTCACCAAGAGTCTGATGGTGAACCTACTGGACAATTAGGAGAAATTTATTTTCAAGATGCTACCCATGAGAATTATAGGACTCTGGCCCATACCCACTCTGTCCAAACCCTGGCGCTCAGAGGCCTGACCAAACTCTAGTATGGCTTCCAGCATCTTAAGGCTGGGTCCCCAGAACAACCCCAGCCCCCACCGCCCCCCGACCTCCCACTAAAGTGCTGGCAGGGGTAAAGCTCAAAGTTGCTGGGAAAATTTACTGTTTGTTCCAACCAAAACCTAGTGATAGGCAGAGAAGCACCTGAGAGCCCTGTTTGGGCAGCTACTTTAGAGAGCTTGCACGTCTAAATCCTCTCTCTGCCCTCTGAAATGTAAATCTTCTACTACCCAAAACTGTCTCCTCAAGGACCATCTTTTTGGCCTGTCACTCTTGGTCTGTGCAGGAGGATAGGGTCTCACTTGGGTGGGTGCCTGGTCCAGCTTGCACCTGTGCCCCTGTCATAAAGACAGATGTTTGCTTCTCTGGAAACGCTCCACTGAGCAACACCAGATGGCCTAGTCACCTGGACCGCGCCCCTTTTAACCCTTCAGTGCCTTTCCCCGCACACCCAAGCCTTTAAAGTCTGCTGCCCTTTGTTGTGGGGGAGTTGAGTTCAGTTCACGCTGGATTCTCTCCCCGATCGCAATAGTTATTACTCAATAAAATCCATCCTTACAGCTTCAGGTAGTGTCCAGCTTTATCTTCGACACCTGTGAGACTCCATTGTCCTGCGGTAAAAAGTGCGATTGTGCAGGCAGAAGGCCACCTCTTGCAGAAGGGGTCAAGTGAAACGCTCCAAACTGCTGGCAAATTTAGAAATAGTCAATAATGGCCTTCGGCTTCACACTTTAAAATTTTGCTCTGCTCCCCCGTATTCTGCTTCATAGCCTAGGGTTTTCTTTGGTTCAGTCCCCTAACCAGTTGGCAGTTCCACACCACTTATTTTTCTACTACTACCCTGTAAGTTCATTTTTAAGAAAACCAAATCACTTTCTCTCTCGTCACCAACCAAAGAGCGCGACCCCGTGTCTAACGACGCCCTTCCCCCACCGCCCGACACGCGCCCGCGCCCGCGTCCCTCAGGCGCGCCCGCAGCCGTCGTCCGCCTGCGCGTGGAGCTCCGCACACGCGCGCCCCTCGCTCTGGAGCCCGTCCCGCAGGCTCGCGACCTCCAGCAGCTTCCGGCCGGCCCGCAGGTGCGCGCGCACGTGCTCGCCCTCGGGGGCGGCGGCGGCGGCGGCGGCGGCGGCGGCGGCGCGCGCGGGCCTCGCGGGGGTTCCGGCGGCGACCTCAGGGCTGCTAGGGTCCCCGCCGCGCGTCCGCGTCCGGCCGACCGCGAGCCCCGGGCGCGGGGCCGAGCTCGGCGGGAGCGCGTCCGTGACGAGGAACGGGCGCGGGAGTTTTGTGTACTTTTTAATAAAACTTTCCAAAACTTCTCGCCTTAACAGAGCCGAAGCCACATCCGAAACGGGCTCCCAGCCGTGCAGCAGCGCTCTGTTTCTTTGCAGCCCTTTTCGCGACAGCCCCGAACCCCTTTACGGCCACGGCCCCTGTGGGAACCCCGAGGGGCGCGCTACGCTCTCGGCCCGGTGTCTGGGGTCGCGTGCAGGTGTGCAGCGTCGTCTCAGGTCGTGTGTTTTCTCTGCCGAGGCCCTGGGGTTAGCTCTTCAGGGGGCGGCTCTGAACCCAGCGTTGCAGAAGTGGGCTTTCCACACCAGGAAACCCAGGGCTGCAATCAGTTCCTCCCCTCACTTTGTCCCCACATTTTTTCGGGAGCCTGCCGCCAGGCAGGGCTTCAATTTTTTTTGCCGTACCGTGCTATTTGGGGGGGGATGAGTGGATAACTGTATGTTCGAGGGCTGTGGCCCCCGGATGGACTAAAAGGAAAGATCTGGGGGCTCCTGCCTGCCCAAGTGCCGCAGATTTGGGACTGAGCTTCCCAAGGATCGAATGGAGCCGGTAGTCCCACTTCTGAATACCCGTTAGGGTTACTAAACGGATTAACTGGGAGAACAGGCGTGAAGGCCCCTTGTAGAACTGATAAAAGCACCAGGCAGTAGCAAGTGGTGGTGGTGGTACTAGACTGTATCTGGTGGTTGAGGGCAAAGTGCTGGAATTAGATCTGGGGTTTGGACCCTGGCTTCATAACATGCTGCCTGGGACACTTGGGGCAAGTCAGGTAGCAGCCTGAAGATGACTCTCAGGGTATCGGTGTCCCCACCTGTGCTTAGTGGGGTTGGGCACCAAGACCTCTAGCGAGACGTAGTAGGCACAGTGGCCCCCAAAGATGTCCATATCCTAATCCCTGGAACCTGTGAGTACGTTATGAGTTACATGACTTGTTGGCTGGGAGACTTTGGACAAATCTAAAGCCTGAAGAGGATTTGCCGTACTACGGCTGGTTCTGAGATGCAAGGGGCCTTATTGCAAGAATGAGAAAGAGGCATCTAGGAGCTCAGGGTGGCCCCCAGTTGGCAGCCAGCATGGAAACAGGGACCTCAGTTCTACAACAGGGAAGAACTGGATTCTGCCAACACCCGGAATGAACCTGGAAGTAGTTTCTTCCTAGAGCCTCCTCCTAAGACAGCTGCCTAACAGCTTGATTTTGTTCTTGTCAGACCAGAGCAGAGAAACCTGCGAACTCAGCCTGGACTTCCGACATGCAGGACTGTGATAATTGTGTTGATTTGAGCTGCTAAATTTGTGGTAATTTCTTATAGCATCAGTAAAAAACTAGTGCTGGGGGGAGGGAGGGTCTCATTGGAAGTGGGTCTTAAAATTTAATCCGGGAGCATTTACATGAAGTTAGGAGAAAGTCTGTCCTGAGCCTGAGGGTGGGGGAAAGCGGAGAAAGACCCTCCAGTGCTTGCCACAACCTTATTCTCTGAGCTATCTTTTCAGTCATTTTGGAGTTTTTCTCTCTCTCTTTTTTCCCCCCGCCAGGATATGTGCTGCAAATATCTTCTCTCAGTTGAGGCTTGACAATTTTTTTCAAAGTAGACTATGTTTTAGAACAGTTTTAGGTTTACAGAAAAATTGAGAAGAAAGTATACAGAGTGTGGGCTTAACTTCCCACTTTGATTAAGGTTCCTTTGATAAATGTAAGATTTTAGTTTAAACAATATTTTAGGGTCGCCTGGGTGGCTTAATCAGTTAAGCGTCCGACTCTTGGTTTCAGCTCTAGTCATGATCCTGGGGTACTGGGATGGAGCCCCATGATGGGCTCTGCACTCAGCGCAGAGTCTGCTTGTCCCTCTCCCTCCCTCTCTGCTCCACCTTGGGTGCTCTCTCAAATAAATTTTAAAAATATTTAAAAAATATTTTAAATTATGATGAAGTATGCATAACGCGAAAGTTACCATTTTCGCCGCTCAAAAGTGGACAGTTTGGTGGCACTGAGCACATTCACACTACTGTGCAACAGTCACCACCCTGTGTCTCCAGAACGTTTCCTCTTGCAAAAGAACTGTCTCGTTAGACACTAACTCCCTTTCCCCTGCTCTTCAGCCCCTGGCAACCACCATTCTGACTTCCTGTCTCTGTGGATTTGAGTGCTCTAGTTTAAAAAAAAATTTTGAGGTGGATTTCATATAATATACAATTAATCACTTTCAAATGTACAATTCAGGGATGGCTGAGTGGCTCAGTCGGTTAAGCGTCTGCCTTCGGCTCAGGTCATGATCTCAGGGTCCTGGGATCGAGTCCCACAGCAGGGTTCTTGGCTCAGTGGGGGTGGGGGGGGTCTGCTTCTCCCTCTGCCTGCCACTCCCCCTGCCTCTCTCTCTCTCTCTGACAAATGAGTAAATAAATTCTTTACTCATTACAATTTACTCTTTACAATTCTTAGTTATACCAGCCCTGCTTACTGAATATTTTATCCACTCCCCACATCATATATACTACTCTGCTTGAGTCACCGCAATGATATACCACAGAATGGGTGATTTAAAAAACAGAGATGTGTTTTTTTCCTCACAGTTCTGGAGGCTAGAAGTCCAAGATCAAGGTGTTGGCAGATTTGGTTTCTTCTGGGCCCCTCTCCCTGGCTCACACGAAGATGGCCACCTTGTCACACTGTCCTCACACGGCCTTTTCTCTGCTCAGGAGCATCCCTGGTGTCTCTTTCTCTTCTTATAAGGACACCAGTCATATTGGATTAGAATTCTGTCCTTATGACCTCATTTAACCCTTATTACTTCTTTAAAGGCAACTATGATCTAAATGTTGTGTCGTCCCCCTCCCCTGCCAAATTCTTTTTTTTTTTTTTTTAAAGATTTTATTTATTTATTTGACAGAGAAAGACACAGCGAGAGAGGGAACACAAACGAGAGAGGGAACACAAACGGGGAGTGGGAGAGGGAGAAGCAGACTCCCCGCCGAACAGGGAGCCCGATGTGGGACTCGATCCCGGGACTCCAGGATCATGACCTGAGCCGAAGGCAGTCGCTTAACCAACTGAGCCACCCAGGCGCCCTCCCCTGCCAAATTCTTATGTTGAAATCCTAATGCCCAATGTGATGGTGTTAGGAGGTGGGCCTTTGGAAGGGCTTAGGTCATGGGGGTGGACCCCTCTGAATGGGACTAATGCTCTTACAAAAGAGATCCCATAGAGCTCCCCAACACATTTGCCTTCACCTTGTGCCTTGTGAGAGCTCAGCAAGAAGTCACCCGTTATGAACCAGGAAGAGAGCCCTCACCAGAGGTCAGCCATGCTGGTGCCTTGATCTTGGACTTCCAGCCAATTTTGTTTCTAGAAACCTTGCTAAACTCTACTACTAATGCTGGTGATTTATCTTTAGATTATTTCAAATCCATGAACTGTGAGAAATAAGTTTCTGTCGCTTATAAGCTACCCAGTCTGTGGTATTTTGTTGCAACAGCTACAACGGACTGAGACAAATGCACTGTCTCCAAGTACAGTCATGTTGGGAGTTAGGACTTCCACATATGAATTTGGGGGACACAATTCAGTCTATAACATCATATAAAAAGAATCATACAGGGACGCCTGGCTGGCTCAGTCAGTAGAGCATGTGACTCTATTTCTTTTTAAATTTTATTTTAGAGAGAGCTTGTGCGCATGTGCGTGCTCAGGCACACATGAGTGCGGAAAGGGGCAGAGAGAGAGAATCCCAGGCAGACTCTGCACCATGTGCGGAGCCCGACACGGGGCTCCATCTCATGACCCTGAGATCACACCCTGAGCCGAAATCAAGAGTCAGACGACGCTCAACCGACTGAGCCACCCAGGTGCCCGAGTAAAGCATGCAACTCTTGATCTCAGGGTTGTGAGTTTGAGCCTCACATTGGGTATAGAGATTACTAAAAAAAATTAACTTTAAAAAAATTAAAAAAAAAAAAGGAATTGTACAAGATGTGGCCTTATGTGTATGGCTTTTTTCACTTTGTGTAATATTTTCAAGCCTTCATCCAAGTGGTAGCATGTATCAGTACCTCATTCCTTGTTATGGCTGAATACTGTTTCATGAATATATCACAATTTGTTTATCTATTCATCCACTGATGGCCATTTGGGTTGTCTCTACCCTTTAGCTATTATGAGTAATGCTGCTCCAAACGTTCTTGTACAAGTTAATATTTTAGTTTTGATGAAGACAAAGGTTTCCTTTTATGCTTCCCCCCCACCTTTTATTTTAAGAAATCCTTGGCTACCCTGAGGTCATAAAAATGTTCCTTTATATTCTCTTCTAAAAGACTTAGTGTTTGTTTTTTCATACTTGTGGGTAATCCATCTAGAAATGAAGTTTTTTTTTTTTTTTAAAGATTTTATTTATTTATTTGAGAGAGAGAGAATGAGAGACAGAGAGCACGAGAGGGAAGAGGGAGAAGCAGACCCCCTGCTGAGCAGGGAGCCTGATGCAGGACTCGATCCCGGGACTCCAGGATCACGACCCGAGCCGAAGGCAGTCGCTCAACCAACTGAGCCACCCAGGCGCCCCTAGAAATGAAGTTTGAGGCAGGGATCTAATTGCAGTTTTCCCTATGTGTGTACTTAGTTATACCAGCCCTGCTTACTGAATATTTTATCCATTCCCTCTGGTCTGCAATGTAACATCTGTCAGGTGTCAAGTCTCTATATTTGCTCGTGTCTGTATTCTGTTCCATTAGTCTCCATCTCTGGGCTTTTATTGCATTGACTTGATTACTGAATTAGCTTTATAGTAAGTACTGATATCTGGTTAAGTATGACAATCCCCCCCACCTGCTTCTCCTTCTTCAGGAATGTCCTGGCTTTTCTCCTTGTTCTGACTTTCAATTAGTTTTTTAAGTATGACCAAAACAATCAGACCCACCTGATGAGATTTCTTTGGGATTGGATTGACTAATTGGGCCAATCTGGAAAAGAATTAGAATGCCAATTTTGCCAGTCTATTTAGTGTTCTGTAATGTATTTCAACATAATTTTATAATTTTATGCAGAAGGATTTTCCATATGTTTTGTTGAAATTGTCCCAGTTACCATTTGTACTGGGTTGAATTGCGTCTCCTCCTTCAAATTCATGTGCACTCTTGCCCCTCAGAATGTGATCTTATTGAAAATAGGGTCTTTATGGGGCGCCTGGGTGGCTCAGTCGGTTAAGTGTCTGCCTTCAGCTCAGGTCATGATCTCAGGGTCCTGGGATCAAGCCCCAGGTCAGGCTCCCTGCTGAGTGGGGAGTCTGCTTGTCCCTCTTCCTTTGCCCCTCCTTCCTGCTCATGCTCACTCTCTCGTTCTCTCCTAAATAAATAAAATCTTAAAAAAAAAAAATAGGGTCTTTGTAGATGTAATTAGTTAATATGAGACCATACCGGATTAAGGTGGGCCCTAACTCCAATGATAGGTATCCTTATGTGAAGACCATGTGAAGACACAGAGGCACAGGGAAGATGGCCATGTGACAACGGGGCAGGGATTGAACTGAACCAAGGAACACCAAGGAGTGCCAACAATCACCAGAGGCTGGAAGAGGCAAGGAAAGATTCTCTTCTAGAGACTTAAGGGGGAGCATGACCCTGCCAATACCTTGATTCCTGATTTCTACCCTCTGGAACTGTGAGAGAATGAATTTCTATTGCTTTAAGCCACTCAGTTTGTGGCAATTACAGTATCCCTAAGAAAATAATACACCATTAAAAAATTGTTTTGGTCCTATTATAAATGACACCTTTTATTTTATTATTTTTTTTGAGAGGTAGTTAGGTTTAATTTTTATTTTTAAAATTCCAGTGTAAATAACATAGTGTTATATTAGTTTCAGGTGTACAATATGGTGATTCAACAATTCTGTACATTTCTCAGTGCTCACGATGGTAAGTGTGCTCTCAATCCCCTTCATGTAATTCATCCATCCCGCCACCCACTTCCTCTTTGGCAACCACCAGTTTGTTGTCTATAGTTAAGAGGCTGTTTTTTTATCTGCTTTTTCCTTTGTGTGTTTTGTTTCTTCTACATGTGAGAGAAACCACATGCTATTTGTCTGACTGATACGTATCGCTTAACATTATACCCATGTTGTTGCAAATGGCAAGATTTCATTCTATTTTTTTGTCTGAGTAATATTCCATTGAATATATATACCACATCTTTATCCATTCATCTATGGATGGACTAAATGACACCTTTTAGAAAATATATTTTCTCTTCCTGGTGAATAGAAACCCTACTGACTTTCATGTATTGATTTTGTTTCTAGAAAGCTTGCTAAACTCTAATACTGATGATTTATCTTTAGATTCTTTCAAATGTCCGCATCGGGCTCCCTGCTCGGCGGGGAGCCTGCTTCTCCCTCTGCCGCTCTGCCTGTTTGTGCTCTCAATCACTCTCTCTCTCTTAAATAAATAAATAAAATCTTAAAAAAAAGAAAAGAAACATGTCCACAAATTTTTTGCTCCTTCTCTTGTCATGGTTCCACTCCCTGCTGAGTTGTAGACAGAGACTACACTGGGGGAGTTTCATCACAAGGTCGTCTTTCTTTGTACAAATAAGAAGATCATGAGGAATAATCTCCAGAGCCCTGACTCCCTAGTAGGGTTTGGGATGACTATTCAGATGGGGATTTAACATTATAACGAAGCCGAGGTAACCTTCGGGCACTTCTGGCACTTTCTGATTCATCTGAGCAGGTGTCTTCCACTAATGTGTCTTTTTCTGTTCCAGCAGTCTGTTAGTTTGTTTCTAAAAGCTGAGATTGACAGCTAGGCAGAAGCTTGTAGTAGAAGTTTCCTGAGCTTGGGGGTCAGGAGCCATCAGAGGCCACAAGCAGGAGTGCAGGGCTCCCAGTTGAGCCCATTGAGCGCCTCCTGGTCGTGGTCTTCAGGAAGAGCTACTCAGGGAGGCTCTTCCTTGTCTGTTATCCTCCCAGGCCACACATGAAACATACCTTGGACTTTAAGGGCACCCTTCTGGGGGCAAACTGGAAGGAAACCCGTTTCCTGCTACTGCAGGTGTGGGGCTCATCTATTCCTCCGGTTCATCCACCACAGGATTTAGCACACCCTGCTTGGAATTTCTTTGCCAGTATAATTTCTTCAAAACCCTAGGGTGTTTTCTGTTTACTCTCAGTCGGTTCCAACGTGCATGTAATTACAGCCACAAATCTTGTCAAGACGAGTTTTTTTGTTAACTGGTCTCTGTGTCCTTCCCCTGCTCTCTCAACTCACTGGTGCCCATGGGGAACGAGTGGCTTTGATTGGAAGGTGACAGTCAGGATCTGGTCTTTGCTGCTTGGGTGGCACCCACTATCTGGGGAAGAACCTTTCAACAACATGCTTGAGAAAGACCTCAGGCTCGTCTCATCTCTAAGATGGCTTCTTCTTTTTTGGCTCTGCCGTAGTGGTCATGCCAAGGCCATGCCCATCTGCCCTCAGACTACATTCAGGACCAAATTTACCATGCTCATCACCCCTGTCTATCCCGCTGATGAACCCAGTAGAAATCGGCCTGGGGCACTATTCTTAGGACAAGTTTCCCATAATGCTCTCCACCCCCAAGCCCTCTCCTGGTCCTGTAGGAACTGGTGAACTGTTGCCTGGCTCCCTGCCCTCCACCCCAACCTTGCCTCTTGCTGGACTATTCCCGCATGGTCCTCAGGTCCATGAAGGGAAAGCTGCTGGATTCCCCTTGTTCCTTGTGCCTCAGTCAGGAGTTGGTACCAGCCTTTCCCCTGGCCATCGCTACACCACTGCTCGTCCTGCCTCTTGTCTAAGGTGGCATTCCTTTAGAGTGTGTGCTGCTCATCCGACCACGCTCTCTCCCTCCCCACTGCTATCATTCTCCGACCCCCCTCCCGTGTTGGATCCCCCTCATTCATTGTACACTTTGGCACCCAGCTCCTGGCCTTCTTTTCAACCCCATGTCCCACCATCATCTTGGATGAGTTCCATGGCCATCCCACATATGGGCTCCCAGACCCCCAGCCTCCTCACATCTGATGAGCTCCTCAACGTCCCTTGGCCACTTATTCCCAAGGGTGACTTGGGGCTTGTTATTGCCCCAAACCTGCTCAATACCTGCTCAGCCCTCTTCCTTTCTGACCACGACCCCGTCCTCCTAGGTGACATTTGCTCTATAGTCACGTGCACCTTTTCTTTTTAACCTCACTGACCCTTCAATTCACTTTAATAGCTACTGTCTCCTGTAGTTCTCCTACTTTTCATTTCCCCACCCATCCCTTTAGTGTATACCATCCATAGCTGTGACAAGTTCCTCGTCAAAACCCTGACCTTTTACTCCTTGTGTCCTTTTTCCCCTCCCTGCTTTCCCCCATTGTCAAAAATGCAGTCCTTGATCAGTTGCATCCTGCTAGGGATCATCACCAACCAGGCTGCAGGAAAGCCCAGGGCTTTGGGAAGTCTCGTTGCAGTTGTCACAGGTGGTAAAGAAACGTTCTTTGAAGAGGCAAAGAATAATATGGGTGAGTTTGGGAATAATGGAATGGAGGATTTTGTGAATCAAGGAGTTTGAAGGGAGGAGGAATGGGGATGTAAACAGGAAAAAGGAACTACAGAGCATTATGGGGATCAGAAAAGAGGAAAATAGAATTGACTAGTGGAAGCCCTCACCTATTTTGGGCAGCACTGAAGCAAGCCCTGGATGGATTTATTTATCTGGCCACAGTGTTAACCAGGTAACAAATCCCCATTTATTTTTGGAAGATGGTGGAAACTTAACCCACTCCATGTTTATCTGCTGCCGGGAAGTTTCCAGGACCAGGGACTTGAATTTGAGTTCTTTCATCTTGGAGTTGTTTGAGGGCAAAAGCGAACAATTACAAATGAATGAGAAAGGAGATTGTTGTTTGGAGACAAATGCCCTGAGCAAGTGGGAGGGATGTAAGGACAAATGAGGCTCTAGGCCTAGAGAGAAGAAAGGACAACCCTCTCATCAAACACAAGGAGAAGAAGAAAGGGTGAAAGTATCATCATCAGTCACTTAAGTGTGGCTCACGTCATCGTAACAATCCCCAAATCTCAGGGGATTAAAACAACTAAGGTCTTCCTTGTTTGTGCTACGTGTTCATCATAGGTTGGCTGGGAAACTACACTTATCAAAGGAACATAGGCTGATGATCAACCACCATCTTGAATGTTGCTTGTTCCTGTGCCACAGAGAACTCTGGAGGGTTTCCTGTTGGGAGGTTTCAGCTTGGATGCAACATGTGCTACTTTCCCTCACAAGTCACTGGCTATAATTCATCTCTCTCGTTCTCCCTCTCCCCCCCGCCACGCCCCCTCACCCATGAGGGGGCTAGGAAGTGCTCTATGCACTAATGGCCTCTACAGCGTTTTGTGCCAGGTGAGCTTTAGTTCTAGAAGTTACACAGAATGCCTGTGCTGGAAATAACCTCGGACAAACCAGTATCTGCCCAAGATCACACAGCAGTAGCAGGATGGCTGGGAGCCAGATTTCCTGTTTCCCAGTCTCTCTGTTCCATGGCAGCCAGGACTCTAAGGTTTTATCTTCAGCAAGGTTAAGAACCCCTTGGAGTGTCCTCCCTTTACTTGGGAGTCAGTAACTTTCCACTTTATTTTTTACGTAAGCTCTCTACCCAATGTGGGGCTTGAATTCATGATCCCAAGATCAAGAGTTGCATACTCTACTGAGCCAGCCAGGCACCCCGGAGTCATTTTTGTTAATCCTTGCCCCCAAGTGTTGATTGTATCCTCAACTATTGTCAGTCCTATCATGTCCACTAGAATTAAACTTGCTTTCTTCCCTGGGGTCATGTCAGCTGATGAAACATCTAGATGCAGAAGCCTCTGTAGGGCTACTTTGTGGTCTTCCCAGCCTGATTCTTACAGATTGTGAACATTTTGCATACTTTGCCTCCATTTCTTATCAGAACTTCTGTTACATAATACTTTGCCTATCTCTTCTCAGATGCCTTTCCAGAGCTTTATGCTCCCACAGCCCCCATTTGATATAAAAGGACACTTGTCACACCTGAAGCACCTGAGCAAAGATAGGTTCCAGCTTCAGGGAGGCTGTGCAATGGAGAGAACCTGGCCAAGAACCCCAGCAGGCCTTTCTGCATAGCTGTCCATGACTGGAACTCTGAAGCACAGCCAGGAAAGGGACAGAGAGCCTGGGGTTTATAAAGGACATGTAGATATATAATAAAAAATTCTGGGGCGCCTGGGTGGCTCAGTCGTTAAGCGTCTGCCTTCGGCTCAGGTCATGATCCCAGGGTCCTGGGATCGAGCCCCACATCGGGCTCCCTGCTCGGCGGGAAGCCTGCTTCTCCCTCTCCCACTCCCCCTGCTTGTGTTCCCACTCTTGCTGTGTCTCTGTCAAATAAATAAAATCTTAAAACAAAAAACCAAAAGAAACCCAAAAAATCCCCAAGGTTGGGGAGAGTTATATATATATGTGCTCAAATATGCGTATTTGGAAGGGTATACGATACCGCTAAATGGTTGTTTTCCTAGAGGGCAACTGGGAAGACGGGGACAGGAACGGGTCACTTCATCTTAATTTTGTGCATTTGTGTTACTCGTTTTAAGTCAACAAACCAAATGCAATGTGGTATCCTGAAACAGTAAAACAGGCATTACTAGAAAACTGGTGAAAGCAGAATAAAGCCTGTAGTCCAGTTAGTATTATACCAACGTTAACTTCCTAGTTTTAGCAAATTACCAAACTTAACTTTTTTGGTGGCTGTTGTTTCCTGGTTCATAATTTCATCCTACCCATTTCTTACCATTAAGACCCACAGAGAAAATTTGGAACTTCCAGCATTTCCTCACATTGGTCCTTGTGCCTGGATGTCCCTTATTCTCTTCTTGTTCTCAGAAGCTGTACTTATCTTTCAAAGCCTTCACCAGTTATTTGCTCTGAAATGCTTCTTAACTCTCCCAGAGACAGGATTTGTAGCCTTCGACACACATGGCTTCCTACTGTTTTACACTTACCAATTGGGCTTCCCAGCAAGCTGACTTTAAGATGAAAATTACAGTGCAGGTTAAGTTTATGAGGGATTAGGCCCTGTGGAAGGGGAGGTCCTTAAGCCTAGGCAGACCTAGCAAGAGCCTCAGGAGACCCCACAGGGAGCTCACACAGAGATGCCCTTCAAAGTTGTCCCAGCTTGCAGTGAGAGGTAAAGAGCCCTTAGTCTCCTAGCCAGTTAGTTACTGGATACGGGCCACCCAGGAAGGGGGCCATGAACTTTGCAAAGGCAGCTGTCTTAAGCAAACAGTCTTCTCAAGAGGGCTGACCAGCTGAGGGCTGTCTGTCAGCAATACTTTCAGCAGCTGGGGAGTAAGCACTTCATTTCTGAAGGTGCTGGGGAGTGGTGTGGTCCACCACACCGTTGTAATTATGACATCGTTAATATTCCTAATGCGAGGGCTAGAGTAATGTTCCAGTTTTTTAGGTTAGGTGCCTGAAAGTACTCTGGCTTGGTTCTCTGAAGGCAATGGCCCAAACCACAGGATTTTGGGAGGTCCCTTCCTACGCTAAGAACCGAGTTTGTCCTTTCCTCGACCGGTTCCTGTAGTAGCATGCAGAGATAAATGTTCCCCATGACGAGGCTTACTGAGAGCCTCAAAAACCGTGAGAAATTCATCTTCCATTTGGCAATGACTTTGATTTCATTTTGAGAGAAATAAAATTTTAGTCAATAACTTTTTAGGTCTTTTGTCTTTTCAAGCAAATGAACACTTTTATTAACATGGTCATTTTTTTTTTTTCCTTTTTATTACACATGGTAGGGTTTTGACCTCAAATACTTGTCAAGTCTGCTACTCAAATGAACTTATAGCAGGACGACTTATGAACTTCAAAAATACCTAGTCCCTGTCCAGTTTAGGGTCCAATGCAGACAGTCCTCCTTTCTTTTCCCAGCCCCTCAAGAGCCTTTGCACATCTCTTTTCCATTTTATGCCCGGAATCCCCTGAAATGCATCAGAGTATTACATCAACTTGTACAAAACCGAGATCTTGTCTCCTATTCTAGGTTCCACATCAAATAAAGCTGAGTTGGGTTGTCCAAACAAACTGATCAGACAGGTTACATCAGATAGCGTGCCACATAAAATTTAAATTTTGAACAAAATACATCTCTTCTCCTTTGGTCTCACACAGAAATCAAAGTCCTGAAATACACACACTACCATCCTCCACACTGCCTTCTGATTCATCAGTTCTAGCCAGATCAGCTCCATTCACATTTCCAGTTGAAGTCTGGTCCCTTCTTCTTCAGCTTCTTTAGCAGCTGCTGCATGAAGTAATCTTCTAGAAGTAACGCCGCTCCTTCAGCGCCTCCAGAGCTGGAAAACCCCAGCTCTTGAGTCTCACGTGACACAGACTCAAAGTTCCAGGGAGCTATCAAGTCACACAAGAAAGCACAAAGCACCTCAAAATTTAGAAATAACCAAAGCCCAGGAACAAATGTGACTGCTGCAAGAGCTTACAATCTAGGCCCTAATTCTCGTGTGAGAGCATCTTCCAAATAAAAGTTACTTCCCCAAACAAAAACATTTAACAGAACTTATTTTGAGGTCGTCAACCACAGACCATAGCAGAAACGTAGTGTAAGTGAGGACAGAGTGTAGACAGAGGAAAAAAAAGAGAAAACAAAAGGCTCTCTGGTTTCAGCTTCTCAAGGATGTCAGCCAATCTCCATCAGTTGACCAGAATCCGTTGGCTGTAAACCTAAGGCGCAGTTGGGAGAAAGCCATCACTAAGAGATTAAAATCCTGAAGAAAAAAACCGAATCAACACCCCTCACAAATTCAACCACGCAGGACGCCAGCTCTTCGGGACGCCCCTGCCCCACTCCAGCCTTCTAGCACAATCTGAAATCGTCCGGCAATGGCCTTCCCTCGGATAATCCCCCCCGTCCCCCCCCGCTCAGTGGCCCCTGGTGTGACTTAGTTTCCTTAAAGACCTGCAACGACTGTCGTTCTAAAATAAACCGCGATCGTGGGTTTCAACCAGACACACTCCAACCTACCTTCTCCCCAACTACCAGCGTCAAGAATCCTGACGAGCGACCTCCTGCCCCCGCGGTGCGAGTCGAGCCCGCGTTCACTTCTCGCCCCCCGCCCCGGCTTCCAGCCCCGCGCACCGTTACTGGTGCGGGTTTCGTCCGAGGCCCACCGCGCGTCTGGCAACGACCCGGCCCCGCCCCCGGCCCCGCCGGCCTCCCGCCTTACCGCCCGCGCTCCTTCAGGACGACTCGCTTCTCTCTATCCGCCGCACCAGCTCCACCAACATCTCTGCCATCTTCGCGATCTCCTTGGCCTTCTCCTCGGCCTTCTCGCACCTCTTGGCCGCTCTGCCCTCCACCCCATCGCTGGGGTTCTGCAGGTGGTTCAGGGCGCTCTCCTCCGAGGCCTCCACCTGCGTCTTGATTTGGATGAGCATATTGTCCATCTCCCAGAGCTTGCTCCTGTTCCGCATGTAGGCTCTCCCGTGCTCCCGGGTGAGGGCCGCGATGTCCTCCCGCATCTCGTTGATGACTGGAAGCAGGAACTGCTCGAAATCCTCCTCGGGCTCCAGCACTTCCACCTCCTCCGGCTCCGCCAGCTCGACGATGTCCAAGGGCCGCATTCTCCCCGCCTCTCCGGAACCGCGCTATCGACGTCTGCTGCGGAGAGAAAATGGAGACTCGCTAGGCTTACCAACAGACTTCCAGAATATTCTTTAAAACTTTTACCCTTTTTAAACTTTTCGCCTCACAGAAGCCACGGAAACAAGCGACTTACGAGCAGAGAAGCCGCGAACAAAATGGAGGCCCAGCCGTCAACCAGCGCCCTGCGCGTTGCGGCCCCTTTCACGACACGGCCGTGCCTCTTTACGGTCACGCCGCTCGTAGAACGAGGCGCGGGCGCGCGCACGTCAACGGGGTGGGGGGCGGAGCAAACACTCTCCCGTGTCCGCGAGCGCGCACGTATGCGCGCCCGCTTTCCCTCATTTCCCCTTTCCTCTGTGGCTCGCCGTTCCGCCGCCCTCGTTTTGGGGTGAGCCCTTCTGGGTGCACCCTCCTGTTGGAGGGTTTCTGGAGCACTGAAAGTTACATATTTTTAAGTTATAAACACGATCTTCCTACAATAAAGAAGATAGAAAGGCTGTGGCATCCCCAGACTAACTCCAATAGCCCCTTCCGCTTTAGTAGCGCAACCCGACCCCTCTCAGCTGTCTGAAAGGGCAGTTTTCCTCCTTTGAATTACAGTCGGAAATTTCGGGATGTCTTTCCACCAGTCGGAGCCCCCCACACTCCAGGGTCCCAGGCCTCGTCCGGCACCTTCATCCCGAGGACCCACCAGACCCAAAGCTCAGTGGATGTGAAGAGGGTTTTTCTGGCTAGCTTTCACACCTTTTACCTGGTTGAGGGTTCTCCGTGAGTGGTCTTACTCCGCTCTGTGTCCCTGAATCCCTGAGCAGAGCTTGGCACACGGTAAACTTGTTTTAACATTTACTAGACAGAATTTTAAGAAAAGAAGTTAGTTTCCTAGCCTGTTAACCCAGTCACAAAACCAGTACAAACGTGAGGGATCCAGCTTGCACAAGAGTCGTGCGTTTGGCTTCTGTTTTCCTGTCCGTTAAATGGACACAAATCCTAGTTTTGAATATGGCAGAGTTAAGAATGAAATAGTCATGAAAATGCTTTGTAAATACCAAACATACACACATGTAAAGTCCTTACCCTTTAGACTTTTCTCAGGATCTTTATACTTTGGTTGCTCTATTAAAAATCCAACTTTTGGGGCGCCTGGGTGGCTCAGTTGGTTAAGCGACTGCCTTCGGCTCAGGTCATGATCCTGGAGTCCCGGGATCGAGTCCCGCATCGGGCTCCCTGCTCGGCAGGGAGTCTGCTTCTCCCTCTGACCCTCCTCCCTCTCATGCTCTCTGTCTCAAATAAATAAATAAAAAAAAAATCTAAAAAAAAAAAATCCAACTTTTGGGCTTCCTCAGTATATCAGAGGCAGCTAGCTCGTAAGTGTTTTGTATGCATGAATGACTCAACAATGAGATACCACTACACCCTTGTTAAAAGACCCCAAATCCAGAAAACTGACACCACCAAATGCTAGTGAGGGTGTGAAGCAACAGGAACTCTCATTCCTTGCTAGTGCAAATGCAAAATGGTACACAGTCACCTCCAAAGACTGGCAGTTTTTTTTTTTTTTTTTTACAAAACTAAGCATACTCTTCCTATATGGTCTAGCAATTGTGCTCCTTGGTAGTTCTCCAAATGACTTGAAAACGGACATCCACACAAAAACTTGCACACACATGTTTATAGCAGCTCTATTCATACTTGTCCAAACCTGGGAGGATTTAAGCTGTCCTTTAATAGGTGAATGGAAAAATAAACTGAGGTAATGCTGACCGTGGAGCATTGTTTGGCTCCGTGAAAATGAATAAGGGGAAACCTCACTAAAACCGCATCAGGAGGTTCTGCAGGGGGAGCTCTCATGGCCTCCTTGTCAAGAGTAAATCCAACAGGAAGAGGCACAGGGAAGCTTGCAGGTGGATACTACTTCAGCTGCTACTTGACTAGCTTTAGCAGGAGGAGGAAGGGCTTACTTCTCCCCTAGCAACAGTCCAGCCAATAAGAAGCCACTACACTTCAAACTCCTGGTTTACTCCAATGGACTTTCTGTTTTCAACAGCCCTCCTAACTCCCACTTTCCTCTATAAAAGAGTGTTCCTTTTCTTTGCAGTGCGTGCTCACCTATGGTTTTGCAACCAGATGCTTGTCCTTCGTTGCAATTTTCTGCTGTTCCCGAATAAACCCATCTTTTGCTGGTAAAATAACTGGCAGTTTTATTTCAAGGTTAACAAAGATCTTTTTTCAGATATCAACATGAATTTCTGCTCTCACCTCCTTGAGATCTTTGACCATTTGCTAAATGAATGAAAAGAGATGTTAATAGCACTTTAAATATTCTCTATAACCTTGTTAATATGTTGTCTGCTTGACCTAGCAATTATCTCATTATGTTGATGGATTTGCTAACTTCTTGTAATTCTGTCACTTTTTCAAACACATATAACATACGCATGCAGATATTTTATTCAGTGCACAGAGGTTAGAATCATGATATAATTCTTACCAATTGAAGTTTCAGGAAGGTTTTCCTTTAAAAAATTTTTTTATTGTTATGTTAATCACCATACATTACATCATTAGTTTTAGATGTAGTGTTCCATGATTCATTGTTTGTGCATAACACCCAGTGCTCCATGCAGAACGTGCCCTCTTTAATACCCATCACCAGGCTAACCCATCCTCCCACCCCCCTCCCCTCTAGAACCCTCAGTTTGTTTTTCAGAGTCCATCAT
>NW_028008569.1:0-910 GCF_054177405.1 Leptonychotes weddellii | reverse complement strand
GTGACAAAGTTCCCATTTTTATATTCTATAAATCTTAGCCAGCCCTCATAATGGTCTATACAGTAGACGTGGTGGTCTTAAAATAGTGGATGATAACAACTATGTTTATCGACTTGATAGAAAATACGGTGATAAAATTTGCTAGAAGTGTGAAATAATAGAGTGTAAAGCCAGATTACATGCTGTCCTAGAAAATGGTAACATATCAGTTACAATGATAACAAAGCTCAGAAATGCATTACAGCGTTAGCATCTCTTCCACATTTCCCATTGAACTTTAGAATATCTATCAAGGAGCATGTGACAATATGTCAAGAATAAACAACAGTGTAGAGGGCTTTCACAATGCAATACAAAGCTCAGTTAAAAATACTGCATCTTAGGGCGCCTGGGTGGCTCAGTCAGTTGAGCGTCTGCCTTCACCTCGGGTCATGATCCCAGAGTCTTGGGATGCAGCCCCGCGTCAAGCTCCCTGCTCGGCCAGGAGCCTGCTTCTCCCTCTCCCTCTGCCCCTTCCCCTTGCTCGTGCTCACTTGCTCTCTCTCACTGTCTTTCTCTCAAATAAATAACTAAATAAAATCTTAAAAAAAATATATTGCATCTTAGTATTTGGAAGACTGATGCCTCTCTTAATGAATGAAGAAATTAATAATTTTATTAATTTTTTCATGTTCTGCTAGGACCTTTTTAAATGTCCCTCTTTTATTTTTATTCTATCTTTTATGCAAAATTGCTTTAGGGCCAATTAGTTATGCAGCGAAAAAGTTTGTGGCAAAATGCTTGCAGCAAAGATGTCTACCACAAAGATGTTCATGGCAAACTACCTAGAACCCAATCCAGGAGATGGACCATCCAGCCTCTAGGAGTTCCAAAAAGAGAAGAAGAGGTGGATTGGGGGGGGGGGGGGGGG
>NW_028008568.1:0-910 GCF_054177405.1 Leptonychotes weddellii | reverse complement strand
CCATTCTAGCCATTGTCTTCACAATTGCTAGCCTGAATTCCATCTCCGACATCTTGGTTATATCTGCATCCATTTGTA
The DNA here is from genome assembly GCF_054177405.1 of Leptonychotes weddellii. Taxonomy (NCBI): domain Eukaryota; kingdom Metazoa; phylum Chordata; class Mammalia; order Carnivora; family Phocidae; genus Leptonychotes; species Leptonychotes weddellii. Next base: position 832 of record NW_028008568.1, on the reverse strand, counting down.
AATCTGCAGCATAAGTCATAATCTCTGAGTCTTTTCTATTTTGGGGGCTCCTCCTCCTAGTCATTCTGTTGATGGGTGTTTGAGGGAATGTATAGAGTCCAAATTATTGACCAGAACCCAAACAAGATGCACCTGTTTTCTTGGGGCCTTAGGGTTGCTGGCCTTTTGTTTTCCCAGCCTGTCTTCTGGGGAAGGGGCCTGCCATGCTGTTACTCAGGCAACCCTGTTTGGGCGGAGTTGCCCTGCCCCCCCTGTGGTGGGAGATGGGCTCAGCGGAATCAGTTTTGGGGGGCTTTTGTTCTCTGGCGGCTTTCCCTGGCAGCTTTCCATGTCTCTTCTGCAAGTCAGAGCAGAAAAGACTGTTTCCAACCCTCTGCCTCAGAGTAGAGAGACCGCAGTCTGTTCTTCAGTGAGCTCTCCAGGCCACACTGTCTCCATTTCTGTCCGTGCTGCTATATACTGCAGCGGCCTGGGTTGTGCGCCCCTCTGCAGCGCCCCCAGTCCTGCCTCCGGGTCGGGGCACGTCTCTGCCCTTTGTGCTTCTAAAACCACCAGCCGCTCCCAGTTCGCGCCCGCATGACCCCACCGCTCCGGGTTTCCACCCCGGGGGCTGCAGTTCACAGGCCTGACCCTGCCGCTCCGGGTTTCTGTCCAGGCAGCTGCCCTAAAGTCCTTCCCCTGCCGCTACCAGTCTGCAAGTCTGTGCCTGTCCCCAGTGCACGAGGCTGTCACTCACCGGTGGTGTAGGATCCCCATGGCCAGGCACCCTCCCACTGCCATTTATCCTCTGATATCTGCCCGCAGAATCAGGGCTCCCTGCTTTGTACCTCGA
>NW_028008567.1:0-910 GCF_054177405.1 Leptonychotes weddellii | reverse complement strand
ATTATTCAGTCTTGGTAGGTTGTATGTTTCTAGGAATTTATCCATTTATACTAGATTATACAATTCATTGGTATATAATTGTACATAGAAGTATCTTATGATCCTTTGTATTTGTGTGGTATCAGTTGTAATGTCATCTCTTTCTTTTCTAGTTTTTTTTTTTTTTGAGCCCTCTCTCTTTTTTTCTCTGTAGTGTTTAGTTATTTATTTGAGAGAGAGAGAGCACGAGTGGGGGGAGGGGCAGAGGGAGAGGGCATGGCAGGCTCCTCACTGAGCAGTGAGCCCAATGTGGGACTCGATCCCAGGACCCTGGGATCATGACCTGAGCTGAAGGCAGACGCTTGACCCACTGAGCCACCCAGGAGCCCCTGTAATGTTTAGTTAAAATGTGTCTATTTTATTTTTTTCTAAAACCAGCTCTTAGTTTCATTGTTCTTTTCTATTGCCTTTCTAGTCTCTATTTTATTTATTTCCACCTGATCTTTGTAATTCCTTTGCTTCTACTAACTTTGGACTTAGTTTGTTGTTCTTTTCCTAGTTCCTTCAGGTGTAACGATATGTTGTTTATTTGAGATTGTTCTTTTTTCTTAATGTAGGCATTTATTGCAATGAACTTCCTTCTTAGAACTGCTTTTGCTGTATCACAGAAGTTTTAAAGGTGTTATCTTTCAAATTTCATTTGTCTCAAGATACATATATATATTTTAAATTTATATATATATTAAATATATATATTTATTTTTTTTTATTTCATCTTTGACCCATTGTTTATTCAGTAGCATGTTGTTTAATCTCCACATATCAAATAAACCACTTACGTCCATTTCATTAAAGTCTGTTTCTGGAGTTTTATCTTGTTCCTTTGTTTGGTACATAAGTTTTCTGTATTTTTTCTTTTTTTTTTTTTTTT
>NW_028008566.1:0-910 GCF_054177405.1 Leptonychotes weddellii | reverse complement strand
CAGATCCCAAGTGATCCCAGGGTGCCTCGCCCCGTGGCACCGGGCCGGACCAGAGGTGCACACCTGAGCTGCGGGGCGGGGGGCTCGCTGGGGCGGCGCACGGAGCTGCCTACGCTCGCGTGCTCCCTTCCCTCGGTGCAGGCCAGCAGGAGCCAGACAAGGACCCTGCGGCCTTCAGGGTATCTCCAAACAGTGGCCTGCTGGAGGCAGGACCGGTCAGTTTGCCCCCAAATACCATCACCCTCCAGGCCCAGACCCCCTTCCTAACCTCAGCCTCCCACTCCCTCCAGGAGCAGTGAGTATAGGAGTCCAGGCTGGTGGTGGAAGGTGTGCTCGGTGAGAAGGCCTGCATCCTGCAGCTCTGGGGCCAAAGCTCCAGCAGCTCCGAGGCTCTGCTCATACCCCAGCCCTAGGCTCCCAGAGGTAGAAATAAAACACTGCCCAGAGCTAAGAAGTAGGTCTGCTGGGCAGGTGGCTGGACGAGACCACAAACTGGGGAATGGATGAGGTGGCACCTACTCTGAACAGCTCCTGGGATGGAGAAGTGCCTTTCCAAAAGGGCAATATTTGATAAAATTTAAGATCCAGAGGAGAAAAAAAAAAAAAACCCCAACTCCTAGAAAAAGAAAAATAGTAAGGCACTTCATTAATCTGATTAAGGCTATCTACAATAAATTAACAACAAACATCATACTTAATGTTAAAATGTTTGTTGAATGTCTTCTCTGAAATCAGGAGTAAAACAAGGATACCTGCTAATACCACTTCTGTTCCATTTCATACTGGAGGAACCAGCTAGAGTCTAGTAAGGTGAGAAAAAGAAATATAAAGCATAAACATTGGAAAGGAAGAGACAATTTCTTTAACAAGACTGTGGATATAAAGCTAATATACAAAAGTTGATGGCCTT
>NW_028008565.1:0-910 GCF_054177405.1 Leptonychotes weddellii | reverse complement strand
CAGACTGAGGGTTCTAGAGGGGAGGGGGGTGGGAGGATGGGTTAGCCTGGTGGTGGGTATTGAGGAGGGCACATTCTGCATGGAGCACTGGGTGTTATGCACAAACAATGAATCATGGAACACTTCATCTAAAACTAATGATGTAATGTATGGGGATTAACATAAGAATAAAATAAAAATAAATAAAAAACATAATTGCCTAGGGAAAAAAAAAAGAGAGAGAAGTACTATTACATGTTATAACATGGACAAACCTTGAAAATACACTAGGTAAAAGAAGCCAGTCACAAAGGACCACATGTTGTATGATTCCGTTTACACAAAATTTCCAGAATAAGCAAATTATAGAGACAGAAAGTAGATTAATAGTTGTATGGCCCTGGAAGAGTGGGGATGTAGCAAGGGGTTCAAATGGGGTATGGTGGCTAATGGGTATGAAACTTCTCTTCGGTATACTGAAAATGTTGTGAAATTATATTTTGGTCATGGTCGCACAACTCTGTGAATATACTAAAACCACTGAACTCTATACTTTAAATGGGTAAACTTTATGGAATGTAAATTATATCCCAATGAAGCTGTTCTAAAAAATGCTCCTTAGAGTTTATGTTTAACACCCACAGGCATTGCAGGTTTTAAATTAAATCTTCTCCAAGACCAGGATCTTAAGATTTCAGGAAAACAAGCCTCTAAAAGGCTGAAAGTAATTAGATCAAGTAAATGCATGAGAGGGCGCCTGGGTGGCTCAGTTAAGCGTCTGCCTTCTACTCAGGTCATGACCCCAGGGTCCTGGGATGGAGCGCATATCGGGCTCCCTGCTCAGCGGGGAGCCTGCTTCTCCCTCTCACTTTCTCTTTGTGCTCTCTCTCTCTCAAATAAATAAATAAAATCTTTTAAAAATGCATGAGAA
>NW_028008564.1:0-910 GCF_054177405.1 Leptonychotes weddellii | reverse complement strand
GGGGACAGCTGCCTGGTGATTGGCCAGGATGAGAGGGGCGGGACAGCTGCCTGGTGATTGACCAGGGTGAGGGGGGCGGGGACAGCTGCCTGGTGATTGGCCAGGGTGAGAGGGGCGGGGACAGCCACCTGGTGATTGGCCAGGGTGAGAGGGGCAGGGACAGCTGCCTGCTGATTGGCCAGGATGAGAGGGGCATGGTTAGCCGCCTGGTGACTGGCAGGGTGAGAGGGGTGGAGACAGCTGCCTGCTGATTGGCCAGTATGAGAGGGACGGGGACAGCTGCCTGCTGATTGGCCAGGATGAGAGGGACGGGGACAGCTGCCTGGTGACTGGCCAGGCTGAGAGGGGCGGGGCCAGCTGCTTGGTGATTGGCCAGGATGAGAGAAGCGGGGAGAGCTGCCTGCTGATTAGCAAGCATAAAAGGGGCGGAGACAGCTGCCTGGTGATTGGCAAGGAAGAGTGGGACGGAGAAAGCTGCCTGCTGATTGGTGAGGGAGAGCGGGGCGGCGACAGCCGAATGGTGATTGGCCAGCGAGAGCAGTGAGAGGACAAGTGCCTGGCTCTTGGCCAGTGCGTGAGGGCGGGGACAGCCGCCTGCTCTTGGGGCAGGGACCGCAGGTGAAGAAGGCTGCCTGGCGACGGGCCAGGGATTGGGGGGCGGGGACATCGCCTCCTGCTCCGCCAGGGCCTGCTGGTGACTTAGGGGTCCTAGTGCAAGCAGTCACCAAAGCCAGGACCCCAGCGCTCCGGGGGGAGCGAGGACTCCACCTGTGCGCCCGGCCCGTCCCCCGGGCGCCCGACCGCACACACGCAGCCAGGAGCAGCCCGGCCTCCTTCACGGCGCCGTGCATGCCGGCCCACGTCCCTGCTCCCACCCACGGTTTGCAGAACAGAGCCCACGCTCGTTAAC
>NW_028008563.1:0-910 GCF_054177405.1 Leptonychotes weddellii | reverse complement strand
AGGATTAGGAGACCTGGATTTTGTCTGGTCCCAGGAATTCAGCTGGATAGGGATCAAACATTTCTGAACACTTACAAACTCAACAGGAGATCAAAGAAAAGAATAGCAACAACTCTCTGAACAGAAAAGTGAACACTTTCTGGAAGGTAGGACATGCGGAGAAGTGAATCTGAGGCAATATTTGGGAGGATAGACAGTGGGGAGGGGGCCTCCGTCAGCTGCTACCAGCAAGTCATAGAGCCATGGAGCACAAAATTGAAACTTTTAGAAGACGGCTCCTCTGAGGGACATTGCTCCAGTGGCTAAGCAGGGGGTGGAACCCTCGTGGGACAGTGTGGTCTCAGGACCCTCGGGGTCACAGAAAGACCGGGGGTGCCTGAGAGGGGCAGAACTCCCAGGTATTGGAGCAGGGAAGCCAGCTGCAGAGACGGAGCCAAGAGCAGGCTCTCAGCTCGGGGTTGCCATAAACCATGATCCACGGCACAGTCGGGCCACTGCTCCTCCAGCAGGGCCTCAACAAGCAGCAGATCTGGAGAGACTCCCCTTCCTCCCCTAGGAGGAGCGGCACGGGAGTGCACCGCAGGGATCTGCTGGGTTTGGAGACTCCACACTGGGTCGTGTGCCAGAGATAGAAATGCTCGGTCACAGGCTGGGTGAGCATGGAATGCGGCTGGAGCCTGGGGAGATGGGAGTGATTGACTGCTTTTCTCTGGGGGCTCACTGAGGAGTGGGGCCCCTGAGTTCTTGGCTCCTCTGGGGCAAAGATTGGGAGGCCATCATTTTCACTCTAGTCCTCTAAAGCTGTCCAGAAAGCTTGCAGGGAACAAAAGCTCCTGAGAGCAAACCCCAGCAGATTACTTAGCCCGGACCTGGCAAGGGAGGGGCAATTCCGCCTCCGGCAAAGACATTT
>NW_028008562.1:0-910 GCF_054177405.1 Leptonychotes weddellii | reverse complement strand
GGGCTGACCCTCCAGGGCCAGCAGAGACTGGAATCACCAAGGAATGTGGTTGGTGTAACAGTGTGTCTGTCCTAAAAGCCTGGGGAGCACAGGGAGCTGAGAGCAGAGGGTGTGGGGCAGGGCACCTGGTGGAGAGGGCACAATTTGTAAGTCTGGCCACCCAGCCTGGGGTGGTGTTCACAGAACAGAAACAGAGTTCATAGAAAGCCCCCTTCCCTCCCATCAACTTCAAGGCCTGCATGTAATTCAAGTCTCCAATATATTTTTTTAAGATTTTATTTATTCATTTGACAGAGAGACACAGCGAGAGCGGGAACACAAGCAGGGGGGAGTGGGGGAGGGAGAAGCAGGCTTCCCGCGGAGCAGGGAACCCGATGCTGGGCTCGATGTGGGGCTCGATCCCAGGACCCTGGGATCATGACCTGAGCCGAAGGCACCCGCTTAACGACTGAGCCACCCAGGCGCCCCTCAAGTCTCCAATATTTATAAGCATTTATATGTAGCAGAAACCAGTGAGACCTCTCTGGTCGCACCTCTGGGAGAAAGGTTTTCCTGATGACCTTACAAGATCTACAGCTGGGGCAGAAGATGAGGGGACAGGAGGAGAAAGGAAAGGCTGTTGCCAATTTCTAGGCACCCTGTCCCTCTCTTCTCCGCAGTGTGCGGCCCTGAGCGGCCACCCTGGCCGCCTCCCTCCCAACACAAACCTCCCCCAGGCAGGCAGCCCCAACATGTGCCTTTTGAAGGCCTGGAAGCCTGCACGTCCTGTTGCCCGGGGGACCTCACACGGCCCTTCAAGGGTGACCACACGAGGAACCTGGAGAGGGGGCCGGTCTGGGGGCAGACAGGACTCCCTCCTTCCCCTACTCCCCGCTGCCTCTCACCCCGCAGAAGGCGCCCTCCCCGGCCC
>NW_028008561.1:0-911 GCF_054177405.1 Leptonychotes weddellii | reverse complement strand
ACTGAGCCACCCAGGCGCCCTACAGTCACCATTTTAATTATTCCTTAAAACAACCCTTTTAAAGCTGATACTCTCCCCCGCCCCATTTTGCAGATTCCTCAATCTGAGGCCTAGAGAGGCTGAGTCACTTGCCCCAAGCTTTCTCAAGCTAGAAAGTTCCAAAGCTGGGCTTGGAGCCAACCCAGAGCTCTCATCATCCCACTGCCTCAGGTTGTTCAACTACCTGTCATTAGAGGACCCGATGTATTTCTTACAAATGCAAGTCTCAGTTGCTAAGCCTTATTTTCTCAGTAGTTGACAATAAAATTATAAATAGAGATCTACTTTAACAGGGAATAGAATCTAGAATTGAGGAAGCAATATTAGCAAAGGAGCTTGGGGGAGTTTAATAGAAGCAGGGAAACTGGCGGCGAATACGAGGGAAAGAATCCTGCAGATTATTTTCAGTGGCTCATATTCTTTCTTTTCCTCTCCTTTCTTTTTTTCTCCCCTTAAGTTTGCCTTTGGGTTCTTTACTTTGAGAGGATGTCTTTGGGGCTAAGGGGTTGGGCATGAGGAACGGAGAGCCCTGATTCCTCCTGTTCTCGCCCAGCCAGTCAAAACAGAATTCTGGAGAAATTACGTGAACGTAATAGAATACATCACAAATATGTCTTCATTTACACATGCCATATTGTCATATAGTAAAATACACCTTACATACGTACAGAAAAGCCCAGGTACACATATCTTACAAGCTACAGTCTTTGGAATTAGGTTAGCTAATTTCCTTTCAAGGGATAAGTCTGATTCTTTTCCATTTGTTGGCATTTTCTATTGGAAAGATAAAAGTTTAGTTTCAAAAGGTGTTAGCAGTGTGGACCTCAGAAGATTGCTTAACTTAAAACTGCTAAAGCCCCTTGCTCAGCTTC
>NW_028008560.1:0-911 GCF_054177405.1 Leptonychotes weddellii | reverse complement strand
GTATAAAAGAAGGAAAGTTACCCCACGTTACAGGGAGGAATCTGAGTCTCAGAAAGGGTAGCTCACATACCTAAGGGAAAACATCTAGGAACGGACAAAGTAAGGATTCAAGCTCAGGTCCGCCTGACTCAGAAGCCCATGTGCCAGCACAATCTCGAATACACCCCCTAGCAAGGCTGCATTTTGTGAGCGGCCCCTCTGGGGTGACTTTGCAGGGACTGGCAGAGAGGATGGGGAGACTAGGATGGAGGAGGAGGTCGTTCTGCCAAGAAGACTTGAGACCCAATCCTGACCAGGGCCACTGAGGCAGGAGGCTGCATGGGTGCCATGTGGAGGTGGCTTCAGGATGAGGTCTCTAACAACCTGTGGACGGCTGAGTTGATTAAGTTAATCAGCGAGTTGATGAAAGGCAAACAAGGATCAGCAGCTGGAAATATTGGACGGTGCTGAAGGGCATCAATGTACAAACTTTGGTGTTAGACTTTGGACAAGTTATTTAAACTCTGTGAGCCTCAGTTTCCTTATCTGCAAAACAGGGATAATGGCATTTACCCTCATAGGACTTTTGCAATGGTTGAAGGACTGACAGGAATAAACTGGTTTGCACAGTGCTCGGCACATACAGGGAACCCTCAACCGCTCGTGCCATTCTTATCATGATCATTCTTATTGCTATAGTATCGGGATGGTAGCCCATCTGCCTAAGTAACTTCTGGAAACTGGTATGGTTCCTTTCATTCCTCTACCAGGCCCTCTGACTATCCTCTTGTGATTCATTTTTCTCTTTCAGGGTAACCTAGGAGCTTATTTTCGCCTTATTTTACCAGGACAAAATGTTGGAGGGAGATTTCCCTGAAGTTCAGAACTGTAATCATGAACCCCGACCTCTGGCCTCCCTCCTAGGCCCCTGA
>NW_028008559.1:0-11941 GCF_054177405.1 Leptonychotes weddellii | reverse complement strand
CTCCTGGGGGTCTCCCCACTCTGTGCTCCCTCACGGGTGGGCCTACCTGCACGCCTGGCCTGGCCCGACTGAGATCCGGCCTCGCACACACGGAGGTCCTGGCGTCCCTCACGCCCCCGAGGCGGAAGTCGGCGCTCGTCACATCCGGACCCCATAGGAAGGGGTCCCCTAGGGCTGACAGCCCGTCGGGCGGACATGGGTTCCGGGCTGGGCTCCGTGGGGGCAGGAGAGGGGAGCGGGCAGGCCGGGGGTCCCTCGGGCCTCCCTGGGCTCCTCACCTGGACTCTGGCAGGATGGGGCCCCCGCACTCGGCAGCCCTGAGTCTGTGCCCCTTAGACCAAGGCTCTCAGGCTCCGACATCCTTGAGCACTTGACGGGTGGTTTGCGGGGCTTGTGCCTCACCTGCTCACAGGGCCCGGGGTCTCTCAGGGCCGCTGGCTGGGACACAGCAGTGTTCGGTTGCCCCCAGTGTTCTGGGACATGTGACTTCTCTGTCCTCACCCAGGAGGCCCTTCTTTACCCTTGTGTGACACACACAGTCATGGAACAGATGCCTGATGTGAAGCTGTATGTTTACCGTCTATTTTCGGAAATGGAAGTTCTTACTTTTTACTATGAACTCATCTTGAATTACTTTAAAAGACTTTTCTTAGGGGCACCTGGGTGGCTCAGTCAGTTGAGCATCCAACTCATGATTTCAGCTCAGGTCATGATCTCAGGGTCCTGGGCTCGAGCCCCATCTCCTCAGCTTCCGGTGCTCAGCAGGGAGCATGCTTGGGATTCTCTCTCTCCCTGTCCCTTTGCCCCTCCACCTGGTCTCTCTCTCTTTCTAAAATGAATAAATATATCTTTTTTTTTTTAAAAAAAGACTTTTTGTTTACCCACTGATGTGATCAAATATTATTTCCTGTAACTTGTTAAAGTAGGGAATTACAATTGAAATTATTTTCATCCCTTAGACACAGACTGTTCATTTAATTCACTGCTGTGTTGAATATGCTATTAATTTATTTAGGATATTTGCTGCTATATGAATGAACTTGGCATAAGTATTCTTTTTGTGGTATGTCCACATTTAATTTTTGAATCAAGAATACCTAGACTGGGAGAATAAGTTAAACAGTTGCCCATCTTTGTATAGATTTGGAAGAGTTGACATAAGATGGTGATTAGTTTTCCCTGATATTTTGTAGAATTGGCTCCCAAAACTGCCTGTCCTGGAACTTTTGAGGGTGACTTTAGTTTTGAATACAGTTTCAGTTTGTATTGTTAAGGGTTCTTATTTCTGTATGCTATGGGCCAATTTGCTCATTTTTCCCCCTAAAAAGTGGTCAGTTTCATTTAGGATTTCAAATTTAATGACATAATAATTATAATGAAATGTTTTCTTATAGAAAGTTTAAAATATATACAATAGTAGAGAGAATAGTATAATGAACCCATTGTACCTGATCCTCAGCATCAAAAACCTTAATACATGGCCAATCTGGTTCCAATTATTTCCCCACCTACCCTGCATCTCAGCTGCTGGAATAATCATTTTATGTCTAAATATTTCAATATACATTTCTAAAAGATAAAGACTTTAAAAGATAAACCATAAAGTCAATACAAATATCATTTCAAAAAAATTAAATGTCATTAATATCATTAAATGTCCAGTTATTTTTCATATTTACCTGAGGGCGTTATACTTTTTCAAAAATTTGAATTGGTGTCCAAATATGGTTCACAGGTGTGATTATTATGTTCCTTAAGTCTTTAAAAATCTATGAATTCCCCTCACACATCATATCTTTTTCCTTACAATTTTTTTGTTGTTGTTGGAAAAAAGAAAAACCAAGTCTTGTGTTGTGTCTGGTTTCTTAGTGTAGATTTTACTTAATGTAACACCTTGGTGTCCTTTAACATGTTCTTTAGTCTCTTGTATTTCTTTTAATTAGTGGTTAGGGGTAAAAGCTTGATCAGGTTAAGATGCTTGTATGTTTGTTTTATTGTTGTTATTGTTGTTTTGTAAGACATTAGGCATCACGTATTTTCTGGTATAGTCTCTGTGGGAGGCTGGCAGTCATTAATAGTTACTACCTTTACCAATTAATCCTTTAGGGATGGGACTTCTCTCATTCTCTCTTTCTTAGTTTATTGGCTGGAATACTTCTACATGTTATGTTAACCTTAATAAAACAGCCAAGTATTTTACCAGCAAAAATGGGTTTATTTGGGAATAAAAGAGAATTGCAATTCAGGACGCGCAAGCTATGGTGAAACCATAGGCAATGCTGGAGAACAAAGCAGGGGTTGTCACTTTTATAGAGAAAAGGGGAAACTTAGGAGGCTGCTTATGAGCAAAAAAGCCTATGGGAGTAAACTGGGAGTTTGAATTATAGTGGCTTTTGATTGGCTAAATTGTGACCTTCTCTTATTGGCTGGGCTGTTGTCAGGGGATAAGGAAACCTTTCTTCCTCTGCTGGGATAGTAACGTAGTAGCTAAAGTAGAATCTACTTGCAAGGTGGGGCTCTTAACTGTTGGCTCTGTAATTGACTTAGCCTGGTAGGGTGTGAGAGCTCCCCCTACTGGCCTTCTGACTCCGTTTTAACCGAAGTTTCCTTAGTTTTCACAGGAGAAAGCTTTCCTTGTTCACATCCACCTTTGGTTATACTGAGGGAAAGGTGTAACATATTTGTAGTGTTCTCTTATAATATTTAAATCTCTTCTGCATCTATATTTTGTACAGTTTTATTGAACTTGTTTATCTGTGCTTTTTTCTTCAGTAATTGATCATATTTGCAAAAAGTATTTTCAAAGAACTGGCTTTTGTTATCTAGCTCTACTGTTATTTGTTTCATTATTTCTGCATTTATATGCATTATTTCTAACTCTCCACTTCTTTAGGTTTATTATAGTCTTCATTGCCTGGCTTCTTGAATTGCTTGGATGCTTGGATGTTTTAAATATTTCTTATTTTTTCACACATTCAAGGGTATATATTGCCAGCTAGGTATCGTTTAAACAATCTCACACAGGTAGTGCTGTATAGCTTTATGTGTATTACTTAAATTTTTTACAAGTTGTATCACTCTATTACTTATGATATTAGACTTTTTTTGACATACATATACAAAAACTGGAGAGTATAAAAATTATTTTTATCTATTTATTTTTATTAAGACAATATTTTAGAGCAGTTTAAGGGTCATAGCAAAATCAATGGAAAGGTACAGAGATTTCTCATATACCCACTGCTTGCACACATGCATAGCCTTCCCTATTATCAACACTCCCTACAAGAGTGGTGATGCCCTCAGTGTTTTTTTTTTTTTTTTAATTTCAGTTATTGTATTATTAAACTCTGAATGGTTCTTTTATATATTTTCTATCTCTTTATTGAAGTTCTCACTCATTTTTTCCATTCTTCTCTCCAGCCACATTGGTATCTTTATGATCATTACTTTTTTATCAGGCACATTATTTATCTGTTTTATTTAGTTCTTTTTCTGAGTTTTTTCTTGTTTTCTCTTTTGGAACATATTCCTATATCCCTATTTTGCTTGACTTTCTGTGTTTGTTTTTATGGATTAGGTGAAACAGCTATTTCTCCTCAACTGGAAGGAATGCTCTTGTGTATGGTCATTCCCTATGTTGACTGTGTGTGCTTGGTAAATTTGCTGGCTGGCTGGAGCTAGGTTGGCATGGGCTGGGGGTCCTGGGGTTTTCCACATAGAGGGTGCCCTATCAGGACTGCTAAAACTGAAGTGGATGTAGGTCAGGGTGTCCCAGTGTTCTATGTGCTGAGGAAACTCCAGCAGATCATTGTAAGCTGAAATGGATGCAAGCTGGAGTGTCTCAGGGTGCTCTGTACAGGGGGTGTCTTGGTGGAGTGGCTGGAGTGGCTTGAGCTATGTGGTGTGTGGACCAGGAGGTCCTTGAGCTGTTGTATAGAGGATGCCCTAGTAAGATAGCTGAAACTATGGTGGGTACAAGCTCAGGGGACCCAGGGCTCTATATACAGAGGGCACTTTGGCAGGATAGCTGAAGCAGATGTGGATGTAATTGGGGGTGTTTCTGGACTCTCAGCACAGAGTGCCCTGAAGGGGCAGCAGGATCTAAGGCAGGGTACAGGCTAGGAGGTCCTGTGGCATGCTATGCAGGGGGCATCGTGGCAGTACAGCTAAAGCTAAAATGGGCACAGGCTGATGTGGTCCCTGGGATCTTCATGCAAAATGTGCCCTAGCAGGACAGCTGAAGCTGAATTGGATGCAAGCCATGGTGTCCCAAGGTGTTTAGCGCAGTCGGTGCCCCGGTGGAGCTACTGAAGCCAAGGCCAGTGCAGGTGGGCATGTTCCAGGGTGCTCCATGTAGGTGGTGCCCTGATGGGTTGGTTGACACTGATGCTGGCGCAAGCCTGGGGTTCCTGGGGTGCTCCTCTTAGGGGACACCCTGGCAAGGTGGCTGGATTTAAAACAGACATCAGCTGAGGTGTTCCAGAGAGCTCTGCACCAGGGCTGCCCTAGCAAGCCATCTGAAGCCAAAGTGTGTGGGCCTGGAGTGTTCTGGGGTGCTTTGTGCCTGTGTCACCTTGGCATGAAGGCTGGGGCTGTAGTGAACACTAACTAGTGGTGTCCCAGTGTTCACTGCTCTTTGGCCACCGTGGTGGGTCAGCTGGGGCTGGTGTGGGCTAGGGGCCTGGGGTTCACTGAGGCAACAGGCCAGTTAGGGTGCCCAGACTATGCACTGGTCTGTGATTTCAGGGTGGAGGTGGAGGTGGAGTGTAGAATGTGTCTGTTAGCCCCTCCCACCTGGGGATTGTTCCAGCAGCCCCCGCCACTGGTGGAGTTCTAGGGCTGACTCTTAATTTTTTTAATTTTTAATTTTTAAAGATTTATTTATTTTATTTGGGGGGGAGGGGCAGAGGGAGAAGGGGAGAGAGAATTCCAAGCGGACTGCCAGACAAGGGCAGAGCCTGTCTCGGGCTTGAACTCACGACCCTGAGATCATGACCTGAGCAGAGATCATGAGTCTGTTGCTCAATGGACTGAGCCACGCAGGCATCCCAGGCCTGACTCTTTAACATGATAGTTGATATTTAAAATTGTGGCTTTTTAAAGAAAGAAAATAATAATATAAAATAATTTTTAAAATAAATAAAAGAGAGAAAAGAAAAAGAAGCAAAAAAGAAGACAAAACAAAACTAAAAAGAACAACAACAAAAAACAAGACGAAAAAACCAAACAAAACAAAAACCAAAAACCAAAACCAAACAAACGAACAAAAAACCCCAAATAACAACACACCCCATGGCTTACTTTCTGTTACCCAGTGCTACTGGGGCTGGTGTGGGCTTGTGGACTCTGAGCTCACTGTGGTCTCAAGCTCGCTGTGATGACCAGAACTGCCAGTTATGGCAGTTGGACCCTGCTCCCTTCTGGGCTTTTAAGCTGGAGCGGGAATGTAAATGTGTTTTTTTCCAGTCTCTCTGACCTGGAGAGTGTTCCCACAGCTCCTCCACCACTTGGCAGAGTTCTAGTGGTTGTCTTTTTTACATGCCAGTTGCTTTTGTTTTTGTTTTTGCTAATTGCTCTTTTAAACTGTGGCTTTCGATAGTATGTACCCTTGATATGATGTCATGAGAGTAGCACTTTCTCTTTGTGTTATTCCTCCCCAAAAACCATAACCCCAGTATCTTTATGACAAAATCATCAGAAGAATTTCAAGAGTGGCATCCTATAATATACCTGGCCAGTAGTCCTCAAAATTGTCAAAGTCATAAAAAATAAGGAATGCCTAAGAAACTGTTATAGTCAAGAGTATTGTAAGGAGGCATGATGACTAAATGTATTGTGGGATTCTGGATAGGATTCTGGAACAGAAAAAGATCATTAGATAAAAACTAAGGAAATCTTAAAGAAAAAACTAAGGAAATCTGAATAAAGTATGAATTTGTGTTATTAACATTATAACAATATTGGCTCATTAGTTGTGACAAATGTACCATGTGAATATAAGATGTCAATAAAGAGGAAACCAAGTATTGAGCATATGGAAACTCTTTATACTATCTTTGCAAATTTTTTGTAATTCTAAAACTATTCTAAAATAAAAAGCTTATTAACAAATGAATAAAAGGGAAAATTTAGCCAACTAGATAAAGGATATGTATGAAAAATCTACAGCAAACATCATACATGTATGAGGGAAAGTTGAAAGGTTTTAATTTGAAATTGGGAACTAGACAAGGATACCTGCTGTTACCATCTATTCAATATTTTGATAGAAATACTAGCCAATGCAGTAATGAAAAGCAAAAAAAAAAAAAAAAGGACATAGAGATCAGAAAAACAAGAAACAAAGCTTCCATGATTAACAGATGATTAGATTGCATGTGAAGAAAATTCAAAAGTACTAAAGTTAAACTATGCAGTCAATAAAAGTGTACATAAAGGTTGCTGGGTTTAATATCAATGTACAAAAAGTAAACTTTTTTCCTACAACAACAAACAGTATGAAAATGAAAGTGAGAAAAATGTAATTTGTAACCTCTCATACCAAAATATCAACTAACAAGAATAATTCTAGCCAAAGAATATCTAAGAACTTCATGGAAAAAAAATACAAAAATGCTATTTAGATAAATTAATGAAGAACTACACAAATACAAAATATAATATGATCATGGATGTGAAGATTCAACAAGTTAGTTCTCCCTAAAATTAATCTATAGACTGACTGTAATTCCAATACAAAACCCCAAATCTGTGGGTGAATGTGTGTATTTATGTGTATGTGTGTATGAAACATGACACAATGATTCTAAAATTTAAACTGAGGTGCAGTAGGCCATAAATGGCCATGGCACTTTTGAGATAATAGCAGATAAGGGGAGTTACACTACTAGATATGTGAGAATTGTTAAAATGCTATAGTAATTAAGTTTGTGGTGGATGCAGGGGTTAACAAATAGACGAATGGAACTGAATAGAGCCCTGAAACAAAGATGCTTATTATAGGCCCTTGATTTATGAAAATGGTATAATTTCAGAGCAATGGGGAAAGGACAGTCTTTCAAATAAATGACAACAAAACAATTGGATATCCATATAGAAAACAAAATGCAATTGGAACCCTCCTGTCTACACAAAAGTCAATTACAGAGGAATTAAAAACCTCTATTTAAAATTGTTATTTTTTAAAATTTATTTTTATTAGTTTCAGAGGTAGAATTTAGTGATTCATCTGTTGCGTACAACACTCAGTGCTCATTCCATCAAGTGCCCTCCTTAAAGCCCATCACCCAATTACCCCCCCCATCTGCCCTCCAGCAACCCTCAGTTTGTTTCCTAGAGTTCAGATCTCTTATGGTTTGTCTCCCTCTCAATTTTCATCTTATTTTTCCTTCTTTTCCCCAATGTTCATCTATCTGATTGTTTCTTAAATTGCACATATGAGTGAGATCATATGGCATTTGTCTTTCTCTGATTGACTTATTTCGCTCAGCATGATACTTTCTAGCTCTATCCATGGGGTTGTAAATGGCAAGATTTCATTCTTTTTGATGGCTGACTAATATTTCGCTATATAATATTCCTATACACACACACACACACACACCACCTCTTCTTTATTCATTCATCTGTAGATGGACATCTGGACTCTTTCCATACTTTAGCTATTGTGGACATTTTTGCTATAAACATTGTTATTATAAAAATATTCAACTGCACATATAAGTATACACAACAGTAAAATGACCCTTTATATTTCTATAATCTGGAGAGCCGGCAGTCCCGGTCAAGTAGGACATGGATAGTGCTGGAGAGGAAAAGACTAAAAGAGGCTGGGGATATTGGTCAAATCAGTAACAAAAAAGGTGGAGATTATATGAATTAGGGAGGAGGAACGAAAATGGTAGCCTCTTTTGCCCCTTTGTGGCCAATATTGATGGCTTTGCCACCTTCATGGGCCTTTGCTTTCAAAGAGCAGGACCTGGTACTTAGCAGTGGCTTGGGAGAAAGCTACCTGGGCCAATAATCTGTTTATTCGGCCTCCTACCAGACCAATCTTTCTCCTGATCTCTGGAGCTCTGGAGAGTATGTCTTGACACACTCATACATGTATGACTTGACAGTACAATTCCAGAGACTCATGGCAATGAGATGTTGGGCTGACTACAGACACCCTGAACCATCCCACTGGTCCTTTACTGACTTAGAGTCAGTGCCAGGTTGTTGACATGTGATGGGAGCAGAGTCTTCCCTCCCTCCCCACTTGGATTAGAGCTCTTGCTAGGGGGAAGGATTTGGACGCCTTGGCCCCACTACTTTTTTGCTCTGGTGAAGGTGACCTGCAGATCCTGTTGTCTTGTAGAAAACCCTTTCTGTAGACCCCCACTACTGGGGCTTGGGGGACTTAATGGAGTAATGGAGGGGTCTCGCTCCTCCCTGAGGTCAGGAGTACTCTAAGTGGGGAGAAGATAGGAATCATGTAATGATTCCACAGTGGTCAGGGAGCTAGTAAGAGCACCTCCCCTTCTACCACATGAACTACCACCAGTCTGGGCAGGATGTCATGGAAGTGTCTAACAAATCCCTCCACCATAAAAATAGGATTTGAAGCTCCTAATTGGAAAGGCTTCAGGCTCACAATCTTATTGTCTAAGAATGGCATTACCCATAAATAGGGCCATAAGGTTATTAGCTGAGGGGACCCCACAGGAGGAAGGAGTCCATTTTGATTATTTGATTCACCCATGGGGAGTTGCTACTCAGAAATGAGCCCATCCCATCGCTGCTCTACACACTTTTTTTTTTTCCAGCTGCTCTCACTCTTGACAGGACTCACAGAAGAATTCAGAAATATTCAGAAATCCTGAGATCCCAAAAGAAGTTTACTTATAGTTTTGTCAGAGATTTCAGATTTCAGTGGAGGCTTGAGTTATCTCCAGGTCTACTTTGCTCAGGACCAAGTCAGTCCAGAGTGGGTGAAAAGACAAATTGGAGTCCTGTCCATAGGGAGGGGGAGGGTACAACTTCCTCCAGAGGCCAGAAAGCTCTCCTGTAAGAATGGCAAACACTCGGTTGCAGGCTGCCCCTCCAAGAGCAGAGGCAGCAAGAGGATGTGTGTGTCTTGCACAGGTCCATGTGGGGAGAGCAGTGGGGACGGAGACTGGCACCACCTTCTGGTCTCCAGATGTCCAAAATTGGAAGGAGAAAGATGGTGGAGGAGTAGGAAACCTAAATTTCGTCTGGTCCCAGGAATTCAGCTAGATAGGGATCAAACCATTCTGAACACCTATGAACTCAACAGGAGATCAAAGAAAAGAAGAGCAGAAACTCTCTGAACAGAAAAGCGACCACTTTCTGGAAGGTAGGATGTGAGGAGAAGTGCATCTGAGGCGATATTCGGGAAGATGGACCACGGGGGAAGGGAGCCTCTGTCGGCCACTACCAGCAAGTGATAGAGCAGCGGAGCATAAAATTGGAACTTTTAGAAGTCTGCTCTGCTGAGGGACATCACTCCAGTGGCTAAGCAGGGGGTGGAACCCTCGCTGGGACAGTGTGGTCTCAGGACCCTCGGGGTCACAGAAAGACTGGGGGTGCCTGAGTGCGGCAGAGCGCCCAGGTATTGGAGCAGGGAAGCCGGCCGCAGAGACAGAGCCGAGGAGTGGGCTTTCAGCTCAGGGTTGCCATAAACCGTGATCCGCGGCACAGTTGGGCCACTGCTCTTCCAGCAGGGACCCAACAAGCGGCAGATCCGGGGAGACTCCCCTTCCTCCCCCGGGAGGAGTGGCACGGTAGCACACCGCATGGATCTGCTGGGTTTGGAGACTCCACACGGGTTTGGGTGCCAACGATAGAAATCCTTGGTAACAGGCCGGGTGAGCATGGAGTGCGGCTGGAGACGGGGGAGACAGGAGTGATTGCATTTCTCTGGGGGTGCACTGGGGAATGGGGCCCTGAGTTCTCGGCTCCTCTGGGGTGGAGATGGGGAGGCCACCATTTTCACTCTTGCCCTCCAAAGCTGTGCTGAAAGCTTGCAGGGAGCAAAAGCTACCGAGACCAAACCCGAGCAGATTATTTAGCCTGGTCCCAGCAAGGGTGGGGCAATGCTGCCTCAGGCAAAGGCATCTGAGAACCACAGCAACAGGCCCCTCCCCCAGAAGATCAACAAGAACAGCCAGCCAAGACCAAGTTTACCGAACAATGAGAACGGCAGAACTCCAGCGCTAGGGGAATATAGCACATAGAATTTATGGCTTTTTCCCCCCCTGATTCTTTAGTCTCTCAAAGTTAATTTTTTTAAATTTTCTTTTTTTAAAATTTTTCTTTTTCCCTTTTTCAACCAACATCTTATCAATCGCTTTTTAAAAAATCTTTTTATTTTTCATCTTTAGAGTCATATTCTAGCCCTTCATTGTAGTTATCTTTATTTTTGGTATATATATATGTTGTTCTCTCTTTAAAATTTTGGGATACAGTTTCTTCTAACAGACCAAAATATACCCTAAATCTCTAGTGTATGGCTTTGTTCTAGTCTCCTGCCTGATCACATTCTCTCCCCCCCTTTTTTAAATTTCTCTTCTTTCTTTTTTCAACCAACTTCTTATCTTATAAATTCCTTTTATAAAATCTTTTATAATTTTCATCTTTACAGTCATATTCCATCCCTTCATTGTATTTACCCTTATTTTTTACATATATAAGCTTTTCTTTCTTTAAAATTTTGGGAGGCAGTTTCTTCAACAGACCAAAATATGCCCAAAATCTAGTGTGTGACACTGATTTATTCACCAGCCTGGTCATATTTGATCATATTCTTTTCTTTTTGTATCTTTTTCTTTTTCTTTCTTTCCCTTTCTTTTCCCCAGGTTTCAGGTCTCTTCTGATCTGTTTAGTGTCTATTTTTCTGGGGTCGTTGTTACCCTATTAACATTTTGTTCTCTCATTCATCTATTCTCCTCTGGACAAAATGACAAGATGGAAAAAGTCACCTCAAAAAAAAAAAAAAAAAAAGAACAAGAGGCAGTACCGACTGCCAGGGACCTAATCAATATGGACATTAGTAAGATGTCGGAACTAGAGTTGAGAATGACAATTATAAAGATACTAGCTAGGCTTGAATAAAGCATGGAAGATACTAGAGAAACCCTTTCTGGAGAAATAAAAGAACTAAAATCTAACCAAGTTGAAATAAAAAAAGGCTATGAATGAGGTGCAATAAAAAATGGAAGCTCTAACTGCTAGGATAAATCAGGCAGAAGAGAGAATTAGTGGTATAGAAGGGCAAATGATGGAAAATAAAGAAGCTGAGAAAAAGAGAGATAAACAACTACTGGATCACGAGGGCAGAATTCAAGAGATAAGTGATACCGTAAGATGAAACAACATTAGAATAATTGGGATCCCAGAAGAAGAAGAAAGAGAGAGAAGGGCAGAAGGTATATTGGAGCAAATTATAGCAGAGAACTTCCCTAATTTGGGGGACGAAACAGGCATCAAAACCCAGGAGGCACAGAAAACCCCCCTCAAAATCAATAAAAATAGGTCTACACCCCAACATCTAGTAGTAAAACGTATGAGTCTCAGAGACAAAGAGAAAATCCTGAAAGCAGCTCAGAATAAGAGATCTGTAACCTACAAGGGTAGAAACATTAGATTGGCAACAGACCTATCCACAGAGACCTGGCAGACCAGAAAGGACTGGCATGATATATTCAGAGCACTAAATGAGAAAAATATGCAGCCAAGAATACTAGATCCAGCTAGGCTGTCATTGAAAATAGAAGGAGAGATAAAAAGCTTCCAGGACAAACAAAAACTAAAGGAATTTGCAAACACAAAACCAGCCCTACAAGAAATCTTGAAAGGGGTCCTCTAAGCAAAGAGAGAGCCTAAAAGCAACATAAACCAAAAAGGAACACAGACAATATAGAGTAACAGTCACCTT
>NW_028008558.1:0-911 GCF_054177405.1 Leptonychotes weddellii | reverse complement strand
CATAGGTGTTCAGAATGGTTTGATCCCTATCCAGCTGAATTCCTGAGACCAGACAAAATCCAGGTCTCCTACTCCTCCGCCATCTTGCTCTGCCCCCCCTCTTTACCACTTTTTCTTATATTAAGCATATAATAATCAAGCTTTTTTTTGCACAGCCTATTCTCACTATATACCAAATAATTGAGATAGCAAGCCAGCACGTTGTCTAAGAAGAGTAAGAGCACTGAACTGAGAATCAAGCTTAGATTTTGGTCCTGGCTTAGTGCCATTTACTGTCTTTGGGCTTCATTTTCCTCACATGTGCAATGAATATTTTAAGTTAGGCAATTTCAAAATTCCCTTGCAGAATTAATTTCCTCCAGGAACGATGATGAAATGTCGATGAAAACTGAGAGAATCCGTTGCCAGCAGACCTGTTCCAACAGAAACATGAAAAGCAAGTTTTTTTCAGATGAATGGCAAATACTACCAGAGGGAAACTTAGAACTTCAAGAGTGAAGGAAGAGTAACAGAAATGGTAAAAATCTGAGTAAATAGAAGAGATTATTTTTCTCCTCTTAAGTTCTTTAAAATATGTATGATGGTCGAAAGCAAAAACTATAATTATGGAGTTTTAATACATATAGACATAATAATCACAACAACGTAAGGAGAGGAGGGTAAAGGGACATATATGCTGGTAAGAGTTCTATATTCCACCTGAAGTGGTGAAATATTAGGTCTAGGTAGATTGAGAAAGGTCAAGTTTGTATATTTAATCCCTAACATGACCACTGGGGGGGGAAAACACTAAGATGTAATCAAACTCAATAGACAGATTAAAATGGAACACTAAAAATATTCAAATATTACACAAGAAAGCAGGAAAGGGGAAAGAGTGGGACAAAAACCAGAGGGAACAAATAGAAAAC
>NW_028008557.1:0-911 GCF_054177405.1 Leptonychotes weddellii | reverse complement strand
GTGAGGCCTGGGCAGGCTCAGGGCTCTGCTTCTGGCTACATTTCGGGGTGAGGAGGGAGCAGGGCCCACTCCTAGTCCTTAACTTCCACGTGATTCCTCTAGCACGTCTCACCTGGTCATGACTGGGGAGTTTAACCAGCGCTCAGATGAGGAGAACATCCAGGTCCCTGAAGATTGCCAAGGTATCCCTGAGCCCTGTCCCACTGGCCTGGGGGGCTCAGCCGAGGGGCTCGGGGCAGGAGCAGGAAGGACAAGACCCTTGGGCTGCTTGAGACACAGGAGCCCAGGGGTGGATGGGGCTGCCCTCTGAATTCTCATTCCGGGCTCCTGTGGGTCTGTTTCTTCCACGGGCCGCCAGAGAAAGAGCTTATCTCTTTGCAACCTGCAGATTGCCAGCGAATCCGAGGGCTTGATTTTGTTGTTCTGGCTCTGCCCTATAGGTTTTCAAGAACCCCAAGTTCAACATGCTGACCGTCCAAAATGACATCACCCTGCTGAAGTTGGCCACGCCCGCCCGCTTCTCCCAGACCGTGTCCCCCGTGTGCCTGCCCAAGGCGACAGACGAATTCCCCCCTGGTTTGCTGTGTGTCACCACCGGCTGGGGAAGGACCAAGTACAACGGTGAGCAGGACCTGGCGTTTCCCCCCAGGAGATGTGTCTGCGCTTGGGGCTGCCTGAGTAGCAGGAGTCTCCAGGGGGGCACCCCTGTGGCTTTTTTTTTTTTTTCTTGTCTAAATTGCAACACAGCCATAAATCTTTCCATTTCTTTATTCAAAACCCTCCTGGGGAGCCTGGATGGCTCAGTCGGTTAAGCGTCTGCCTTCTGCTTGGGTCATTCCCGGGGTTCTGGGGTTGGGCCCTGCGTCGGGCTCCCTGCTCAGTGGAGAGCCTGCTTCTCCCTCTGCCTCTGC
>NW_028008556.1:0-911 GCF_054177405.1 Leptonychotes weddellii | reverse complement strand
AAATCAGATCATGTTGGGGCGCCTGGGTGGCTCAGTCGGTTGAGCATCTGCCTTCAGCTCAGGTCATGATCCCAGGGTCCTGGGATCGAGCCCCGCATCGGGCTCCCTTCTCAGCGGAGAGCCCGCTTCTCCCTCTCCCTCTGCCTGCCGCTCTGCCTACTTGGGCTCTCTCTCTCTCTGTCAAAAAAATAAAAACCTTAAAAAAAAAAAAAGAAATCAGGTCATGTTGCCATCTGGCTTAAAAAACTCCAATGGCTTCCCGATCTCTTAGGGAAAACCAAGAGGTTCCAGGTACATTGGTCTTCTTTCCGTTCCTGGGAAATGCCCAGCCTGTCCCCATATCAGAGCCTTTGCCTTGTACTTCTGTCTGGAACACTGAGCCCCCAGAAATCCACTGGGCTAGCCACTTGTCATTCTGTAGGACTCAGCTCAAATGCCACTTCCTCCCAGAGGCCCTTGATGTTAGTTTCTGATGAAACAAATTATCACATTTGGTATCTTAAAATAACATCAATTTACTCTTATTGTTCTGGAGGACGGAAGTCCCAAATGTTGCCACACTGAGCCAAGATAAAGACATAGACAGGCAGGGCTGAATTCCTTCTGGAGGCTCGGAGGGAGAATCCATTCCTGTGCCTTTTCCAGCTCCTGGAGACCACCTACATTCCTAGGTTTATGGACCCTTCCTTCATCTTCAGAACCAGCTTAGCAGCATCTTCCAATCTCTCTCATTCCCACTGCCCCCCCAAACTTACTTACTTTCTTTCTTTCTTTCTTCTTTCTTTCTTTCTTTCTTTCTTTCTTTCTTTCTTTCTTTCTTTCTTTCAAGATTTTATTCATTTATTTGAGAGAGAGAGACAGAGAGAGCAACAGAGATCACAAGCAGGGAGGAGAGGGATCATGACCTGAGC
>NW_028008555.1:0-911 GCF_054177405.1 Leptonychotes weddellii | reverse complement strand
TGGGTATTGAGGACGGCACATTCTGCATGGAGCACTGGGTGTTATGCATAAACAATGAACCATGGAACACTTCATCTAGAACTAATGATGTAATGTATGGGGATTAACATAAGAATAAAAAAATTAAAAACAAAAACAAAAACAAATACCCTAGTATTCTTAGTATCATTTCACAACTATCTCTTGGGCTCTCACCTTGGGTGATTCCAAACTACTCAACAACCATGACTTCCTTAGGTCATCTTACCATCCTCCGCAGTACTGAGCCAGCATCTTTCACACAAAACGTGCTTAGTAAATGTCTTACTCCCCTGAACCTATGTGCATTTTGTGACCCCACGTGTTTCCCACATCTCTTAATCACGGGAAGTTTCCTATGCAATTAATCTCTCAAAAACATTCTGGCAAGAATGTCACTAAGCAACACTGAATACAGCAATAAAATGAGTGTTGCATGTTTCCCTTTGTGGAAAGGGCCAACACACCTCAGTCCTTATATTTTCCAAGCTTCTGATTTTTTGGAATAACAGGCAAGCATCAAGATACTGATGATATAGTCCATTTAAAACTGATCAACTCATGTCAAAAGAATTAGGAACCAACTTGAAAGGAATGAAACATTTGAACATCAACAAGGGTGACAGGTACACAAACATTCATTAAATTATTCTCTCCATCTCTGCATATGTTTGAAAAGTTCCACAATAAAAAATTAGGGGAAAAGGCTGTGACTTTTAAATAAATGGTATACTAATTTAAAATCACACTATTACAAGCCAGCTATTCACATACTCTGCCCAGGGAGGGGTTACCATAGTTGTGAAGAGCTGAAATCTGTTAGACCTGAGGCTGGAGAGGACCAGGCCATATCAGAGAGCCTTGAGATTGAGGCCAAGGAGCATGGGCTTTCC
>NW_028008554.1:0-911 GCF_054177405.1 Leptonychotes weddellii | reverse complement strand
TGGTGTGGGCCCATTAGGGCACAGAAAATGTAACATTTTCCTCAAAACTAATAATTATATTTTGACAATCTTTTTACTAAAAATATTTAGAGAAATGGTGTCTCGCCTTCTTCCCCTGCTTAATATTTGTTCTCTGAGTAGTTAGATGTTTATAATGTAATAATTGTAGATCCTTACAGCATCATTGAGCTCACTGGGAAAATTCAGTGCAGAAAGGAATCTTAATGGCCTTAAAAAGTCATTTCACCTCATAAAACATCAGTTTGCAACCAGAGTGATTCAGACCTGGACTAATGTAGTATCAATAAACCAGCTTTTGCAAAATCACATTTGGGCGAACCCTAAATTGTGATGTGATAAGGAATATTTAAACACTTTGTAAAGATAATGATCTGCTCTATAATCTCTTCACAGCCATCCTATTAAAATTAACTATGAAATATTTTCAATAATCGTCCAAGAAAAGAGAAAGCATGACACTAGGGAACTATGCGTGTGAGTGTAAATAAGTATGACAAACAAAATGTGTCCAGACATCGCCAAATGCCCCGAGGTTGAGAGCCGCTAAGACCAGGGACATAAGGTTGCTTTCATTGTGTGTCTCAACATAGCATCCCCTGGTGAAAGGGTGAGAAATCTGATCTCGAGAGCATCTCTAACTTGCAGAAGCTTCTCTGTGGTTAATAAAACAAGAATTTCTGAATATGCGGTGTAAAGGCTGATGAATTCTGCGTATTGTGTTCATTGCTCCCTCCCACGTACCAACACACACTTGCACAAAACTGCCTCACACAAATGTATCTGGACACAAGCAAAGAATGGGCTGAGTATTTGGGGGAAGCGCCAAGCAGTGCATTAAAGCTGCCGTGGTTATCCCCGGCTCCCGGCCCACCAGGGTCCTGCCGCCCTGG
>NW_028008553.1:0-911 GCF_054177405.1 Leptonychotes weddellii | reverse complement strand
TAAGGGTAACTACTATGAAGGGATAGAATATGACTCTAAAAATGAAAAACAAAAAAATATTTTTTAAAAAAGGGATTGATAAGATGTTGGTTGAAAAAGGGAAAAATTTTAAAAAAAATTAACTTTGAAAGACTAAAGAATCATGCGGGAAAAGCCATGGATTCTATGTGCCGTATTCCCCTAGCCCTGGAGTTCTGCCGTTCTCACTGATTGGTAAACTTGGTCTTGGCTGGCAGTTCTCGCTGATCTTCTGGGGGAGGGGCCTGTTGCCATGGTTCCCAAATATCTTTGCCGGAGGCGGAATTGCCCCTCCCTTGCCGACCGGTCTAAGTAATCTGCTCGGGTTTGCTCTCCAGAGCATTTGTTCCCTGCAAGCTTTCCGTACAGATTTGGAGGAGGAGAGTGAAAATGGCCTCCCAATCTCCACCCCAGAGGAGCCGAGAACTCGGGGCCCCAGTCCTCAGTGAGCCCCCAGAGAAAAGCAGTCAGTCACTCCTGTCTCCCGGGTCTCTGGCTGCACTCCGTGCTCACCCGGCCTGTGACCGAGCATTTCTGTCTCTGGCACCCGACCCCGTGTGGAGTCTCCAAACCCAGCAGATCCCTGCAGTGCGCTCCCGTGCCGCTCCTCGGGGAGGAAGGGGAGTCTCCCCGGATCTGCCGCTTGTCAGGTCCCTGCTGGAGGAGCAGTGGCCCGACTGTGCCGCAGATCACAGTTTATGGCCACCCCGAGCTGAGAGCCCACTCCTCGGCTCCGTCTCTGCAGCCAGCTTCCCTGCCCCGATACCTGGGAGCTCTGCCGCACTCAGGCACCCCTGGTCTTTCTGTGACCCTGACGGTCCTGAGACCACACTGTCTCCGCGAGAGTTCCACCCCCCTCTTAGCCACTGGAGCGACATCCCTCAGCGGAGCCT
>NW_028008552.1:0-911 GCF_054177405.1 Leptonychotes weddellii | reverse complement strand
TAACACAATGTTATATTAGTTTCAGGTGTATATTTCAACAATTCTACACATTACTCAGTGCTCATCACGTAAATGAACTCTTAATCCCCTTCACCTGTTTCACCCATCCCCCACCCGGCGCTGCTCTGGTAACTATCGGTTTGCTCTCTATTCCTGAGTCTTTTTTTCTTGTTAAATTCCACGTATGAGTGAAATCATACGGGATTTGTCTTTGACTTATTTCACTTAGCATTATACCTTCTAAATCCATCCATGTTGCAAATGGCAAATGGCAAGATTTTTCTGAAGGTCTGGCGGTAATCCTTCTGTCTCCAATGGGCTCTATAAGATGGTAATGGAAGACACCAGAACTTTCCTGAAAATGGTTTGTGCTCAAGGCTTACCTCAGAGTTCTATTTCCCCCTCCTATATAAAAGCAGCTCCCTATCCATAAATTGCATGGGACTTGACAGATCTTCTCTTCCACAGTGAGGAGACCTCTTCAATGCTCTCTAATCTCCTGAATCCTCCCTGAGGACAGCCCACCTCCCAGCCCCCACGCGCTCCCCTGAGAAGCCTCCCCTTCCCTGGACCTCACTAGGGCAGTGAGGCCACGATTGTGTCACTAACGAGAGACCGCCCCCCCATCCCAAACTTTATTCCTGTTTTTTTTAAATTTAATTTTGCAAATCACATCATTCTAGAATGAAAAGGTCCCAAACTATTGGTTTAACCCCTGAAGCACTTCGAGGGAGACAGGCAGCTAAATGCGATGGAAAACTGCTACTCGCCCCCACGCGAGCTTTTGTTTGACTACTGATTAATCGGGGGAATTGATCGATTACCACAGTGCTGTCCTGGGAGTGGAAGATGACAGCTGGAAGCGACCCAAGCATTGTGTCCACAGCCTTCTCTTAAAAACTGAGGTCCCC
>NW_028008551.1:0-911 GCF_054177405.1 Leptonychotes weddellii | reverse complement strand
TGGACTTTTTTTTCTGTGAACTTGCAGTGATTGGCTTTAACCATTTTTTCTTTACTATCCTTACCACTAGACCCAAAATACTCTTTACCATGATTCTCATCTTTTTCAGGACGACATGTTGTGAGTTCCTTAGCATGGGGGAATAGTTCTGGCTTAGGTTGTACATTTTGGGGCTATTTTTGGTCTAGTCAAGCCAGATGTGGGCTTTGCTTGCCTAGCAGCCCTACAAGGAAGTGGAGCTGTGAGAGCCTGGGTTGGTGGCCATGGAGCTTTCTCTTTTCCATCTGAAGTGACTCTTATAGTGTCCTCTGGGAACTGCTGTCATAGCTCTTCACACCTGTGCACACTTTAGTGATTTTTTTTTTTTAAAGATTTTATGTATTTATTAGAGCGAGAGAGACAGCAACAGAGGGAACACAAGCAGGGGGAGTGGGAGAGGGAGAAGCAGGCTCTCCGCGGAGCAGGGAGCCCAATGCGGGGCTTGATCCCAGGACCCTGGGATCATGACCTGAGCCGAAGGCAGACGCTTCACCGACTGAGCCACCCGGGCGCCCCAGTGATTTGCTTGTTTATCCCCCTCTGCTTGCACTTTCTGACCACCGAGTATGGTGCCCTAGTACTTTACACAGCGCTCGGTAAGTGCTTTTTCAATGAAGGAAGGAATGAATGACCTACCCAGAGTGAGCACCCATTTTGGGTAAACTGGGGCACTTTACACTACTTTGAACTCCCTTCTCAGGGTGGTACAGTTTTGACTTTAGCTGATAAGCTGCCTTATCAAAACACCCTCCAGGGGCGACTCGGTGGTGCAGTCGGTTAACCGTCCAGCTCTTGGTTTCGGCTCAGGTCCTGATGTTGGGGTCGTGGGATCCAGCCCCATATTGGGCTCAGTATGGAGTCTGCTTCGGAGT
>NW_028008550.1:0-911 GCF_054177405.1 Leptonychotes weddellii | reverse complement strand
ACTGAGCCACCCAGGCGCCCTACAGTCACCATTTTAATTATTCCTTAAAACAACCCTTTTAAAGCTGATACTCTCCCCCGCCCCATTTTGCAGATTCCTCAATCTGAGGCCTAGAGAGGCTGAGTCACTTGCCCCAAGCTTTCTCAAGCTAGAAAGTTCCAAAGCTGGGCTTGGAGCCAACCCAGAGCTCTCATCATCCTACTGCCTCAGGTTGTTCAACTACCTGTCATTAGAGGACCCGATGTATTTCTTACAAATGCAAGTCTCAGTTGCTAAGCCTTATTTTCTCAGTAGTTGACAATAAAATTATAAATAGAGATCTACTTTAACAGGGAATAGAATCTAGAATTGAGGAAGCAATATTAGCAAAGGAGCTTGGGGGAGTTTAATAGAAGCAGGGAAACTGGCGGCGAATTCAAGGGAAAGAATCCTGCAGATTATTTTCAGTGGCTCATATTCTTTCTTTTCCTCTCCTTTCTTTTTTTCTCCCCTTAAGTTTGCCTTTGGGTTCTTTACTTTGAGAGGATGTCTTTGGGGCTAAGGGGTTGGGCATGAGGAACGGAGAGCCCTGATTCCTCCTGTTCTCGCCCAGCCAGTCAAAACAGAATTCTGGAGAAATTACGTGAACGTAATAGAATACATCACAAATATGTCTTCATTTACACATGCCATATTGTCATATAGTAAAATACACCTTACATACGTACAGAAAAGCCCAGGTACACATATCTTACAAGCTACAGGCTTTGGAATTAGGTTAGCTAATTTCCTTTCAAGGGATAAGTCTGATTCTTTTCCATTTGTTGGCATTTTCTATTGGAAAGATAAAAGTTTAGTTTCAAAAGGTGTTAGCAGTGTGGACCTCAGAAGATTGCTTAACTTAAAACTGCTAAAGCCCCTTGCTCAGCTTC
>NW_028008549.1:0-911 GCF_054177405.1 Leptonychotes weddellii | reverse complement strand
GATATTGAAATAGAAGAAAGCTCACATGGAGAGAATTTTTCTTTTTCCAAAGGCCCTTCTACTCAGTTGAGCAGAGATTCTAGAGGAGGAGGCCCCAGATGTGATTCCCAGAGACAGCAACAGACAGCCACGGCTGGATCCTTGCTGAAGCATTGTCATCCAGCGCCGTGGTTGAAGCTGGGGAAGAGCAGGAGCCTGCGGCCACATCACTGTCTCTTCCTTCTTCCTGTTTCCGTTTTCAGCCCTGCTTAATCCCCGGCTATACCATTGAATTCCCTAAGTATCTGGAGTGTCAGCCAGATGTCGAACTATATTATTTATTGGCTACATTCCTCCTTCTCTTGGAGAAGGTGCTTTGGGTTTATAGCCCAACCAGAAGTGGTTATAGTTTCTCATGCTAAGGACCATCCAGTGCCCTGCCTGCCTGCTCATAGAGATCATGCAGACTGCACAGGCATCATTGGGGTTTTAATGAAGTTTGTGTATTTATGTGTATAGCCATCATGGAGGCTGCATCCCTCTCTCTTTGGTGAATCTGTTCCTTAACTTCATCTTTCCTACGCCGTTTGAGTACATGATTTTGGCCACCATCATTGCCAACTGCATTGTCTTGGCCCTGGAACAGCATCTTCCTGAGGATGACAAGACCCCGATGTCCCGCAGACTGGTATGTGCCTCCATTCATCTCATCTTCCCCCTCAGTCCTTTCTCTTCCCCGGTTCCCTTCTCCTTTGCTTCATCACCTGGCCACTTCCCCTATGCCCTCCCCTACAGTTCAGTGAGGAGTTTGTTCTTTGCTGAGGGACAAGTTGGTGACAAACCCCACTGGGGTGCAGAAGGACGAGAGGACTGACCTTTTTTAACTCCTGCTTCCAGGAAGTTCTGAGGGCATCACAAACACTTGTGTATAC
>NW_028008548.1:0-11941 GCF_054177405.1 Leptonychotes weddellii | reverse complement strand
GATGGACTCTGAAAAACAAACTGAGGGTTCTAGAGGGGAGGGGGGTGGGAGGATGGGTTAGCCTGGTGGTGGGTATTGAGGAGGGCACATTCTGCATGGAGCACTGGGTGTTATGCACAAACAATGAATCATGGAACACTTCATCTAAAACTAATGATGTAATGTATGGGGATTAACATAAGAATAAAAAAAAAAAGAAAACCTCATTTTGGAAGGCATTTTAAGATCATTCAGTCTAGTTCTAGGGGTGCACAGCAGGGGTCAATGGCCAAGGCTTCTGTTGGGTCCCTGTTCTGTAGTTTTGGAGCGGAGACTCCTTCTCCGTTCTCCATCACGTATCACTCATTTCCCATCCCTAACTTTGTTCGCCTTTCTCTCTCTCCACAGACTCCCCTGCAATCCGTGCTCCACCTCTGCCTCCTCTGTGACTACCGCCTCTGCACCTCGTCCAAGCTGCACACCCTGCACTGCTTGTGTGCCTGGGCCAGCCTGTGGAGCCAGCACTGGGAGCTGGTTCTGAATGCCCATGCACCAGTAGGTGCGGTTAAAGTGAGGGGATGCCCAAGGAGAAATGTTTATTATACATCCAGGCGCTGTGGTTTCTAACTATTGTTGACTTTC
Organism: Leptonychotes weddellii; assembly: GCF_054177405.1. NCBI lineage: Eukaryota > Metazoa > Chordata > Mammalia > Carnivora > Phocidae > Leptonychotes > Leptonychotes weddellii. The sequence goes on along the minus strand of NW_028008548.1, from coordinate 11,320 downwards.
TGTATGCAGAGGCCTTTCCAAAGGCCACAGGAGAAGTAGAATCTTGGTTGAGAGCCTTCCTTCTCAGCTCTGGATTTTCCCAGATTAGTTCCGTGACCTCAGTGGCTGGATCCCAGCCACCAGTGGTGGCTTGGGAACATCTACATTGGAGAGACTCAGGCATAAGATCAGGAACTATCTTGGAGGCAAGGATAGGGTGGGACCTGAAATTGCATTTACATTTCAAACACCAATTTTAGTTTGAAAAATTTCCAGTTTGTGACCAGGAAAGTGATGAACAAACTTCACTGTTTGGGATTCCCCCCCAATCTACTGATTCTAACATCTGCAGCCTTGGGTAATGATTCCAGTGAGGGGGCAATGGAACTAGATACTATGTATCTGACCACTTCCTCTTCTACTTCCTTTCTCCTGTCCTCCTGCCTCCCTGCCTTGGAAGTGGCTCCATTTCCTCTCTAGGGTAAGGTGGGAACTTCCCTTATATCAGATCTGAGCCTCTCCACTCAGAGTCCTATCTTTGACAAAGGACCAGGCTTGCCTTTGCTATTTAAAGGGAAATTTCAGATTAAAAAAATCTCTCTTCTCTAGAAATCTTGACTCTCCTAACTATTGTCTGGATATAACTCTCTCTTCATCAAATTTTACAGTAAAATTTGAACAATGACTATTTTTTCTACTACTTTCTTCTGATATGTTAAAACCTATTGATTCAATAGGTCACACTGCTGGGCATGATGATGTAGGGTAATGGAAAATATAGCATTACAATAGTTTCAAAATTTTTATTCTTGCTCCCACCTCATGTCATCCGACCCTCTCCTTTCCTCACCTCCCTGTTCTTCCTCCTCCCTGGAATGCTTTCCGCTTCTTTCTCGTTATTCAGGCCTCAGCAGAAATGTCACTCCCCTTGAGAGCGCCTGCTTGGCCATCGGTCCACAATGATCACAGCCTTGTCACTCTCTGTCTTGCTTACTGTCACCATGGTAGCTCTCAACAGCTAAAATTGCCTGCTTTTCCATTGTTTTTTCCTTAAAATGCTTCCTGGAGATTAGCATTTGTCCACTGCTGCTTCCCCAGAGCCTAGCTCACTGCTTGGTAAAGAGTAGATGCTTAATAAACATCTGTTGAAAGAATGAATGTGTCTTCCTGACTTTATCTCTGACTTGTTATGGGGCTTGAGAATCATCACTTAACTCAGTGTTTTTCCCTGCTGGAAAATGAGGGTTATGTCATCTTTCCTACTTACATCCTAGATCTGTCATGGATTCTATGGGTGAGATGAAAGAAATTTTAAAAGTCTGAAAAGGAGAAAGCACCATATTAACCTCATCCAGAGCCAATGTCATATAATTAGGAGTCTGGGTGCTGAGCCATACTGCTCAGAGTTCACCCATGGCCTCAGGCTTTTTTCTCGGGCAGCTAAAATTAATTTCCTCTAGCAGCTAAATACAATCAGAAACGAAATGGTGCACTTAATAACTTGCTTTCCAGAGCAAATTTTATTTGAGTATTTGCATTAGTTCAAAGAATGAGAAAACTTTGCTCCAAGCGGCAGAGCCTTCCTTGCAACTCCCTTATATTGAATCCATCCAAGGAGAGGGGGCCTAATTTCCTCTTTCTTCTTTTGGATCCCAGTGTTGAAGTGATGGGAGAATACACTCTAGTCCCTAGAGGCACTCCTTAATTCTAAAGGCCACTGTGATTCTTGTAGATCTCCATTTTGGAGGCTTTGTTTTGGGGGAATACAGATTATTACCATTTGCAGTCCTGACTTCTAAATGTGGTTAACAGCTGATTGAAAAAAAAAAAATAGCTCCTATTATCTTCCCTGTTTCTCAGGTCTTGTGTCATCATAGAAGAAAAAGCAACAGGGAGAAATGAAGTTGCTTTAACCACCCACGTCAGGGTAAAGACTGGGATGGTTCAAGGCAGCCATGGGGACAAACTGCCTGTTTAGGGCTCTAGCTTCCAATCCTGAGTGTGTCCTGGTGGTGAGGGGTGGCCTTTAGGAAGAACTTCTCATGATATCAAGTCACCCTTTTGTCTGATGTGGATTGACTGGCCTGTGTTGGGGGCAGGAACAGGAGTTTTTCCAGAAACTGGTTTGGTTTTTTTTTTCCCCAATGATACGAGCTGGAGAGCTTCCTGTGCAACTTTGGCTTTTTCTGAGAAGTGAAATGAAGGAGATGGGACCTGCTGTGTTGGTGCCCACCTTTGGAGCACTGCCTTTTGGAAAAGACCCAGTCTCTTGCTTCTGGCCAGCTTCAGTCCCCTGACTCTGTGGCTGATGCATTTCTTTCCTTCCTGTGAAGAGCAACATCTACATTGCACAGAGCCTGCTTTGCTCTCTCCCCCTTTGATGGTTAAACATTTGAATATAACTGCACAGTTTTAAAATGGAGTTTTATATAGTGGTGGCTTCCTCCTGCCTGATGTTAAATGCTGTCTCTTCTTCCCAAGAACAGAATGCCACTCTCCAGCTTTCTTATAGGGCAGATGTTATAACTGCTTTTAAAATATGAAGCAGCGAAGCTCACAGAGGTTAAATAGCTTGACTACAGATGTGATTTGGCAAGTGGCTGAGCTAGGACTCAGACCTAAATTGCACAGGCTGCAAAGCAACTCTCATTGTATCACTTAATGTGTTTATCCTCTGTTCCTTTGAGTGATTGAGCTGCCTTTTAAAGAGAGACACTTATGGGCGCCTGGGTGGCTCAGTTGGTTAAGCGACTGCCTTCGGCTCAGGTCATGGTCCCGGCGTCCTGGGATCGAGTCCCACATCAGGCTCCCGGCTCGGCGGGGAGCCTGCTTCTCCCTCTGACCCTCTCCCCTCTCATGCTGTTTCTCTCTCTCTCTCAAATAAATAAATAAATAAAATCTTTTTTAAAAAAATAAATAAATAAAGAGAGACACTTATGAAAGAAATTGAGGAAGACACAAAAAGATGGGAAAACGTTCCATGCTCATGTATTGGAAGAACAAACATTGTTAAAATGTCTATGCTGCCCAGAGCAATCTACACTTTCAATGCAATCCTTATCAAAATACGATTGACAGTTTTCACAGAGCTGGAACAAACAATCCTAAAATTTGTATGGAACCAGAAAAGACTCCGAATCACCAGAGGAATGTTGAAAAAGAAAACCAAAGCTGGGGGCATTACAATGCCTGACTTCAAGCTATATTACAAAGCAGTGATCACCAAGACAGCATGGTACTGGCACAAAAACAGATATATAGACCAATGGAACAGAATAGAGAGCCCAGATACGGACCCTCAACTCTATGGTCAAATAATCTTCGACAAAGCAGGAAAAAACATGCAACGGAAAAAAGACAGTCTCTTCAATAAATGGTGCTGAGAAAATTGGACAGCCACATGCAGAAGAATGAAACTGGACCATTCTCTTACACCGTACACAAAGATAAACTCAAAATGGATGAAAGACCTCAATATGAAACAGGAATCCATCAAAATCCTAGAAGAGAACATAGGCAGTAACCTCTTTGACATTGGCCACAGGGACTTCTTCTTAAGACTCATCTCTACATATTTTCTTTTTCTTTTTTTTTATTATGTTATGTTAATCACCATACATTACATCATTAGTTTTTGATGTAGTAGTGTTCCATGATTCATTGTTTGCATATAATACCCAGTGCTCCATGCAGAACGTGCCCTCTTTAATACCCATCACCAAGCTAACCCATCCTCCCACCCCCCCTCCCCTCTAGAACCCTCAGTTTGTTTTTTAGAGTCCATAGTCTCTCATGGTTCGTTTAAGACTCATCTCTAAAGGCAGATGTAAAAAAGAATGAAATCTTGCCATTTTCAACAACATGGATGGACCTAGAGGGTATAATACTAAGTGAAATAAGTCGGTCAGAGAAAGACAAATACGGTATGATTTCACTCATATGTGGACGTTAAGAAGCAAAACAAATGAACAAAGAAAAAAAAAAGGACAAACAAAAAAACCAGACCCTTAAATACAGAGAATAAACCAGTGGTTGCCAGAGGGGATATAAGTGGGGAGATGGGTGAAATAGATAGAGGGGATTAAGAGTGCACTTATCATGATGAGCATTCTATACATTACTCAATATATAGAATTGTTGAATCACTGTATTATACATCTGAAACTAATATTACACTGAATCAAAAAAACAATAAGGGAGACCCTGCAATGTGAGCCTTGGATATCCCCATTTTTTATACTCATGGTCACTGACATAATTTGGAAAGGGTCACTGAAATTGTGTAATTTGTTTGATTTATTTAGTACAAACCTTACAAGACAGTGTATTGTTAGTTCCTGAACGAGCTAGTCTGCCCCCAGCTCACTGCTGTCTAACTCCTCCTAAATGCCTTGTCTGTGTTGAACATTTCATGGGTCAAATCAGTATCTGAGAAGGGATAAAGGATGACTTTTGAGGAGGGAATACGTCATTAGCAGAGAAGGACTATTCCCAGTACAATCAAAGCGATTGATTCCATCATTAAATAATTCTGTTCTTTTCCTAAAAGGACATGGGCTAAACACATGATTCAGTGTGATTTACTTTTGAGTGTTCTGTAGGACTTTTCATAGAAATATGTTCCTAGATGAAAAGAAATTATCCTGATTTTGATTTGATTTAGGATGACAGGGTTTAGAAGTCAAGGATTTTCGGGGCGCCTGGGTGGCTCAGTCGTTAAGTGTCTGCCTTCGGCTCAGGTCATGATCCCAGGGTCCTGGGATCGAGCCCCGCATCAGGCTCCTCGCTCTGCAGGAAGCCTGCTTCTCCCTCTCACACTCCCCTTGCTTGTGTTCCCTCTCTCGCTGTCTCTCTCTCTCTGTCAAATAAATAAATAAAAATCTTTAAAAAAAAAAAGAAGTCAAGGATTTTCTGTCATTGGGGCAAGAGGCTACTGTTTGGTTCATACTATATTCATTCATTCATTCATTCATTCAACACATACTTGTTGAGCATCACCATGCACCAGGCACTGTGGAGGATAAACTGAGTATGACTGGCTCTATAGTTGAGTTCATTTAGTTCTTTCTTTCATGTTTTCATTGATTGGGCATTTCCTGTGAGTCAGATGCTGTGTTGGGAATTACAGAGATGAACAAGACAAAAATGATAAGGCAAAACCCATGCTTCTAAGGGTCTTCCACATAATCTGGCAACAGAGCACACTATGAAGAGGGCTATGTTCAAGGTAAACTGAGGATTCAGTGTGAGTGGAGAACAGGAACTGACTGTATGCCCTCAGAAGCTGGAGGAAGCTTCCACTTAAAGACAACTTTTCAGTTGAGAAACATGAATCCCCAGAGATACACTTGACCTTCAGAATGTTTCAGAATTAGGTATTTAATAATAGATTCTCAATGTGAAAAATAATGCAGAATTGTCAATATTTCCTTATTTTTTAAAGGTTTATTTTGTATTTATTTGAGAGAGAGAGTGAGCGGGGGGGGGGGGGCAAAGGGAGAGGAAGAGAGAGAGAGAGACAAGCAGATTCCATGCAGAGTACAGAGCCCGACGCAGGGCTCGATCTCACAACTCTGAGATCATGACCTGAGCTGAAATCAAGAGTTGGGCACTCAACTGACTGAGCCACCTAGGCACCCCAATATTTACCTATTTATATTGCATAAAAACTGTGAAATGGACCAAATAAATAGTTTGACAATGAGTTATTCAGAATTTCATATTTTCCCAACTTCCTAAATCATCCACTCTACAAGTTTCTACAATTGCATTTTTCTCCTTTCTATTAAACATACCTTTGCTCCAGAACCATCTCCAGCCAGGTCAGTGAGAGATTTGTTAGCTTCACATCCACAGGATATGGTCCCCTGAGAAGCTCAGAGGAATGGACTCCTAACATTAAGGGGAAATCCACAAGCCCTTGGGGGCAGAGGATGGAGGAGATGGCTCCTAGTCCAATGTCCCAGGGACCTCATCAGCCACAATAATCACTCAAAGATGAGGCTGTGGAGGGCAAAGGGGCTTCTGAACACTGGGGCAGAACAACACCTGAACCCCACCAGTTCAGCACAAAAGTCATAGATTCCTGAAAGGGAAAATGGAGCCCAAGGGTGTCCAAACTCTCACAAAATACCAAGCATTTCTTTGTTTGTAGAAAGGCTTCTTTAAAAAAAAAAAACAAAAAACTAGCTTACAAAAATTATACACATAGAACATACATCTTGTGAAAACTTGAAACAGAAGTGAAGCCTACACCATGCAAATAGTCCTCCTCCACAAATTAGTTTCCATATGTATACAGAGGAGAGGGGGCATATTTTGAGGTTCTAACAGACGATCCTCACTATATTTCCTTGTACCCTGGACCCTTCTAATAGCTGTAGCCCAAGCAACGCTCAGTGATTTGAGAGAGGGAAGACATAGCAGAAGGCAGGGAAGAGGTTTTGAGTCTCATGAGTCCAAGCCCTGAGTTGACAAGAGGACGGACTTGGATGAGACAAGTAAGGGGAAACGTCCCACCCTCTAGTTAGAGGAAGGCATCTGGAATAGAGGAATGAAGAGGAGGAGAAGGGAAGAGAATTTAGAGGCCGGTGGATCCCCTGCTTGTTCTACCCCTTCTCCCAGGCTGAGATATAGAGTCAAGGGCAGGAGGGTAATAGGTTGGGAGATGTAGGACCAGAGGGCATGTGTTCTCCCTTTCCCAGGTAGAACCTGGAGAGGCACCAAGACCCCATGGGAGAAATAGTTCATGGGGAGTCTAGACAGAAGGGCCTGAGAAAATGTCATAGACAATCCCGGGTAGTACTGAAGCTGAAATATGACTCTGTGCATCAGAGAGTAGCATGAATAGAGCAAAGGGAACCCTGAGAGCTCAAGGGCCATGTGGGTGAGAATGACAATGCCATGGCAACACCGGAGTGTTCTGATAGCCTAGAACTGGGCAGGAGGACCCGAGTGGGTCTCTGTTACAGACGGCAACACCGGAGTGTTCTGATAGCCTAGAACTGGGCAGGAGGACCCGAGTGGGTCTCTGTTACAGACGGCAACACCGGAGTGTTCTGATAGCCTAGAACTGGGCAGGAGGACCCGAGTGGGTCTCTGTTACAGTGGGGATGGAGGAAAATGCCAAGGGCTGATCCCTGCCCACCTCCTGTTTCCCAACATTCTGGAAAAAAGGCCCCTGAAACTCTGGGCAACCTCTTGGGAAGGGGTCCTCAAGATGACTGAGGTAAGGTTCTGCCACTTGGCATCATGTGGGTTGAAGATTAAAAGTACAATTTAGTTCAAGCACAAGAAAGTAAAGTTACATATCTTTCACACCTGACTTTATGGTCTGAGATTCATTCTTGCCATAAATGTAAGCCCACATATATCCCCCTTTGGGTAAATATAAAAAGTAGCATACTGTTGAGCATTTGGTCTTTTCTTCACTGAAACTTACATCATAGGTATCATTTCTATGTTAGTATATCTATATCTATCCATATCTACCTCATTATTTGCAATGGCTGCAAGCTTTTCACTATATGCATGTACTACAATTCACTTAACCAGGCTTCTTTTGGTGGGTGTTTCATTTCTCTCTAGTCTGCTATGATTCCCCAGATATTGCAATAAATAGTCTTGTTATTCTTGTACACGTGTCCATGTAAGTGCGTCTGGGATAATTCCTGGAAGTGGAATTATTGGGTTACAGTGTGTGCAATTGTAATTTGCATAGATATTGCTAAACTGCCTTGAAGAGGCTGCATGATTTACTGCCCCCCCCACAGTGTTTGACAATGCCTGTTTTTCTATTCCTTGCCAACATTGTGACATTAACCTTTTTGATCTTTGCTCATTTAAATAGGTACAAAATGGTAATTTAATAAGCATTTTTGAATTTTAAATGATGTGAGCATCTAAACCCATGATTAAAAGCCACTTGAAAAAAACCAGCTAACACTTACTTAGTGTTTACTCTGCCATGTGCTGGACATTATTTTAAATGATTTACAGAGATCAAATTCTTTAATAGTTAAAACGAGTCTGTGAGCTAGATGCTCTTACTGCCTCTGTTTTACGTATGTAGAAACCACAGCACAGAGAGGTCAAGTCACCAGGCCAAGTTTTCACAGCTAGTAAATGGTAGAACCAGAATCTGAACCCAGGCAGGCTGGCTCCAGTGTTCTTGGCCTTAACCACACTACTATGCTGCATTAAAGGGCTTCGTAATGGGCCGGGGTAGGAGATAAATAAGGGCAAATGTGCTGCCCTAGAATGTGGATAAAGGAACCCTGTTACCGGGGATGACGGAGAGAGGAAGTGCAGACAATTGTTTTTGTCAGCTAGTCTCTGATGCCCTGGAGACCTGGGACAAGACTAGAGCAGACTACTGCTAATAAAGACCCTTAAAATCAGACTAAAGATTTCCAAGTAATCATATCATAAAATCCCACTTAAGGAAGAAGATAATGGCAGCTTTCAGTCTTTTTCAAAGCCTCTCGAGGCGGACTTCTGAGATCACAAAGATCCCTGAGGGTGTCCGTCCTGGAACCCCCTTGCCCAGAGTGTCTGAGGGTGTAAGGGACAGCTGGGCCAGGATGGAGCACCTGTTGTGGTCTGCCAACCACTCCCTGGTGCAGCTCACTCAGGGCACATGCTTGTGGACAGCACCGGCTTCCTTAGACACCCTCAGAATCTCCCCCTGGCCACAGATAAGGGAGCTGCAGACCAGATCCCAACCCCTGGGCTGCTCTGACGTCATTGCTCTCTCTTTCACACAGAGTTGTCTCAGTAGGTCCCAACGCCATGGCTTTGAACGATGCTGTTCTGGACCCAGTGCTCCACCTCCCCCTGAAGACAGAAAGCAACTCCAAAACTTTCACTCCCAAAGAGAGATGGGATGGCCCCTGTGAATGAGGAGGGCTGCAGGACTGTCCCTCTCTTCACGCTTCATCGCCAGGACTTCCCTTCATGCAACCTGGCTCATATGTTGTTCTCAGGGGCCGAGGACTCTTTACAGGGAGCGAAAGGAGGCAGCCTGGGATGTCAAGGGTAGGCTCCTCCCCAGCTGCACAGCATCTCAAACACCTGCCTCATGCCTTCCACTTACTGCCAGTTCCTTTGAGACAAAAGAAAAATCAGTAGAACCCACTTCTCTAAGAGCCACAAGTGGCTTCAGTGTCATTATGCAAAACAGACCACGGCAAGCCCAAGCCAGGGCTTTAGAGACGGGTGTCAGTGAGGGCATCAACACTCCATCTGTGAAGCCTAAAAAGTAACAAGTGGCGTGTGTCCTGAGATGGAAGGAACCATAATTTCAGTCAATGGGACAAATCCTGCCAGGGGATAGGGCCAAAAGGTAGAGCCTATTTAGCAAATCAAAGGAAACGACTGTAATGGTCCAATTCTCTGGATTAAAGTGATGCACTGGGATGAGGCAAGAGAGAAATAAAGGGGTGTTTGAAGATGGAACTTATGCAGATTGCACCCAGAGGCCTCTGAAGGATGGGAAGGCCAGGCTTGGTGATGTCTCCTAATTATGGTGTTTGTAAGGGGTTATTCATTGTTGACCTCAGGGTAACTGGCACTGACCCCAGAGTGGCTTTTCCTTTTGGGAAGAATTCCAGATTTCTTTATTTCTTTTTGAGAGAATTCTGAGAGCCCAGGTTTCACCAATACTCACATCCATTGCCTCCCATTTGGTTTTCTTGGGGATGTTTGTTCTTGAATTTTAGAGATTAGAGAAGAGACCTATTTATATCCTTCTGGGGTGTTCTCCGATTAGCTCTTCCTCCATCTTTCAGTCCCTCTACTTTCCCTCCAGCACTCTGGAAGGGCAACCTCTGACCCCACAGCTCATGGTTGCTTTAGTCCCTTGGCTCTAACAAAAATCTCTGGGATGTGAGGTCTATTTTAGACTCTTGACTTTTGAATATAACTTTTTCTATGTGCATTTTTTGTCCTCTCTGCTCTGTGCCTAAACATCTTCCTTTGCTGGAACACAAGGACCCTCAGATATATATATATATATTTTGCATCAGCTTCTTGGCCAACAACTAAGCCTCCTGCAACAAAGACAACACACAGGTTGTTCTAACCAGAGGTCATGGCAGGGTGGAAAGAGAATGAATGGGCTCTACAGACATGAGACTGAATCAAGTTCTTGACAATTTATTTCTCTGTGAATTGGAAGATGGACTTTAGTTTCTTCATCGGCACACTGAGGCTATGAATAGCTGCCTCATAGGTAGTAAGGATTAAATAGGAAAGAACACTGCAGGATAGCTATTACAACTTACATTCTCCTAAATGTTAGTTCTTGAACTTTTCTTTAAATATCCCTTGAGCTCTGGTCCCAGTTCCCTTCTCTGGATCAAATGAAGCTTTTTGTTTGTTTGTTTGTCAGTAGCTTCTCTCTAGATACATACTTGTTCAGGACCACGGATCCTCTCTTTCACCAACTCCCATTGATCAATGGTTCTCATTCAAGTTTGTTGAAGACAACCTGAGATTTCTGGGGTACTGTTTTCTCCTGAAGAATAGGGACCATTGCATGTTCAAAAACCAGCACACTGCCCAAGTTCTAGGGAATGTTTAGGAAACAGGCTGAACAAGTGAATGACTGAAAACTGATTCTGACTAGTCAACCAAAACTTAGCTAGCAATAATGTTTCTGGATGCATTGATGCTTTAAAGCTTCTCAAGGGGAGTGTGCAGTGTAAAGGATAGAAAAAGAAGAAATGGGACCTCACAATAATTAAGTATCTGTAGACTTACCAGTTTTATAAACTGGTGTTTCTCTTCAAAGGAAAGTCTGGGTGAGTCTAAGCACAGGTGACAGATTCACTGTCCCTCCTGATACACAGAAAATTGACTGAAAGATTCAATCCTTGAATGTGTCCACATCCACAGAGACGCTGGCCCAGTCCAGAGAGCACATCTGGGAGTTGAATTAACTGCTGGTGATTGTTGGGTAGAAATAGAAATCTCTGACCTTTCCTCAATAGATAACCTGATATCAAAAATCAAAGGGCACCTCAAATTCATCAACATTCCTTTAATGAGGTGGGGAACTCTTAATGGTAAACTCAACAGCTGAGTAACAGGATGACAGTACAACAATAGGGAGAGAATCAAGGCACTGAGGTCAAGGCATGGAGCCAACACCCACCTGGGATGGGGTATAAAAGGCTCAGGAGGGAGGGAGGTTGTCAGACTCAGTGGCTTGGTCTTCCCAGCTGATCTGAACCTTCTGTGCAACCTCAGCCTAACACCATGACTTCCTGCTACATCAGCTCATCCCAGTGTCCAGGCAGCACCAGGATGCCTGCAGCAACAAATGTCTGTGGCTCCTCCA
>NW_028008547.1:0-911 GCF_054177405.1 Leptonychotes weddellii | reverse complement strand
GATATTGAAATAGAAGAAAGCTCACATGGAGAGAATTTTTCTTTTTCCAAAGGCCCTTCTACTCAGTTGAGCAGAGATTCTAGAGGAGGAGGCCCCAGATGTGATTCCCAGAGACAGCAACAGACAGCCACGGCTGGATCCTTGCTGAAGCATCGTCATCCAGCGCCGTGGTTGAAGCTGGGGAAGAGCAGGAGCCTGCGGCCACATCACTGTCTCTTCCTTCTTCCTGTTTCCGTTTTCAGCCCTGCTTAATCCCCGGCTATACCATTGAATTCCCTAAGTATCTGGAGTGTCAGCCAGATGTCGAACTATATTATTTATTGGCTACATTCCTCCTTCTCTTGGAGAAGGTGCTTTGGGTTTAGAGCCCAACCAGAAGTGGTTATAGTTTCTCATGCTAAGGACCATCCAGTGCCCTGCCTGCCTGCTCATAGAGATCATGCAGACTGCACAGGCATCATTGGGGTTTTAATGAAGTTTGTGTATTTATGTGTATAGCCATCATGGAGGCTGCATCCCTCTCTCTTTGGTGAATCTGTTCCTTAACTTCATCTTTCCTACGCCGTTTGAGTACATGATTTTGGCCACCATCATTGCCAACTGCATTGTCTTGGCCCTGGAACAGCATCTTCCTGAGGATGACAAGACCCCGATGTCCCGCAGACTGGTATGTGCCTCCATTCATCTCATCTTCCCCCTCAGTCCTTTCTCTTCCCCGGTTCCCTTCTCCTTTGCTTCATCACCTGGCTACTTCCCCTATGCCCTCCCCTACAGTTCAGTGAGGAGTTTGTTCTTTGCTGAGGGACAAGTTGGTGACAAACCCCACTGGGGTGCAGAAGGACGAGAGGACTGACCTTTTTTAACTCCTGCTTCCAGGAAGTTCTGAGGGCATCACAAACACTTGTGTATAC
>NW_028008546.1:0-911 GCF_054177405.1 Leptonychotes weddellii | reverse complement strand
CAAAAGCAATGCTTAGGGTAACAAATTAACAAAGGACTCTGCTTGGGTAACTTTCCATTTCCTCATTAGCATTTCTTGACGAAATTGGATGGAGTCAAGCTCCCCTCCCATGCCAGATACCGGCCCCCTTTCCTTTCTCCGGAGCAGGAGGGGAATGGATGGATGGCTGTCCCTCGCTTGCTCAGCAGGGGCGGGCAGCCTCTGAGAGCTCTGTGAGGCTCCTCAGGCATGGAATATTCCTCGCAGTGAGGCGTTGCCTTCCCAACAGAGCTGCCAGGCACGCACGGCTCCTGGGAAGACACTACCAGCTCTGGGGATTATACTCCCTATGCTCTAAGTCTGTGCAAGGGGTCCGGGGAGAGCCCTGCTCGGGAGAATGACAACATGCGGTGCTTCTGTGCTTCCCAAAGAGGACAAGAGGCTTATAGAAAAAATATGGAAAGTGAGTACTATCAGCTTTTGTTTGGAAATTTCCGTGGTGTCCATGCTCATGACCAAGGGACAAAGCATGGGGGCAGCTGGGGGGAACGGTAGAAGCCAACCGAACACCACTAAAATTTTGAATGAAATAATGGTATTTGGCAGCACTACTTTCTTCGCAAATCCTAAACTGCCCCCTGCTTCATAAAGATACGTTTTTTGGAGGAGATGGGAAAGTATTTACGAGGAGGGCTGGTGAAACTAATAATTTGTTTATGTGGAAATTTTTTCTAGAACAGTGCACTGGGGAAACATCTCCAAAATGAAATAGTAAAGAGGCAAAAACAGCCCGTTTGTCTCTTCTCCTACCGCAGATGCATGTCGATCACAAATCGCTGCCGTTTATAAGGCTGTTCTGGAGATGACAGTGAGGGGCCTGGTGCCAGGAAAAGGCAAACTCCTGCTGCTGTGTCCTCCCCACTGCACGTGGC
>NW_028008545.1:0-911 GCF_054177405.1 Leptonychotes weddellii | reverse complement strand
GTATAAAAGAAGGAAAGTTACCCCACGTTACAGGGAGGAATCTGAGTCTCAGAAAGGGTAGCTCACATACCTAAGGGAAAACATTTAGGAACGGACAAAGTAAGGATTCAAGCTCAGGTCCGCCTGACTCAGAAGCCCATGTGCCAGCACAATCTCGAATACACCCCCTAGCAAGGCTGCATTTTGTGAGCGGCCCCTCTGGGGTGACTTTGCAGGGACTGGCAGAGAGGATGGGGAGACTAGGATGGAGGAGGAGGTCGTTCTGCCAAGAAGACTTGAGACCCAATCCTGACCAGGGCCACTGAGGCAGGAGGCTGCATGGGTGCCATGTGGAGGTGGCTTCAGGATGAGGTCTCTAACAACCTGTGGACGGCTGAGTTGATTAAGTTAATCAGCGAGTTGATGAAAGGCAAACAAGGATCAGCAGCTGGAAATATTGGACGGTGCTGAAGGGCATCGATGTACAAACTTTGGTGTTAGACTTTGGACAAGTTATTTAAACTCTGTGAGCCTCAGTTTCCTTATCTGCAAAACAGGGATAATGGCATTTACCCTCATAGGACTTTTGCAATGGTTGAAGGACTGACAGGAATAAACTGGTTTGCACAGTGCTCGGCACATACAGGGAACCCTCAACCGCTCGTGCCATTCTTATCATGATCATTCTTATTGCTATAGTATCGGGATGGTAGCCCATCTGCCTAAGTAACTCCTGGAAACTGGTATGGTTCCTTTCATTCCTCTACCAGGCCCTCTGACTATCCTCTTGTGATTCATTTTTCTCTTTCAGGGTAACCTAGGAGCTTATTTTCGCCTTATTTTACCAGGACAAAATGTTGGAGGGAGATTTCCCTGAAGTTCAGAACTGTAATCATGAACCCCGACCTCTGGCCTCCCTCCTAGGCCCCTGA
>NW_028008544.1:0-911 GCF_054177405.1 Leptonychotes weddellii | reverse complement strand
CAAAAGCAATGCTTAGGGTAACAAATTAACAAAGGACTCTGCTTGGGTAACTTTCCATTTCCTCATTAGCATTTCTTGACGAAATTGGATGGAGTCAAGCTCCCCTCCCATGCCAGATACCGGCCCCCTTTCCTTTCTCCCGAGCAGGAGGGGAATGGATGGATGGCTGTCCCTCGCTTGCTCAGCAGGGGCGGGCAGCCTCTGAGAGCTCTGTGAGGCTCCTCAGGCATGGAATATTCCTCGCAGTGAGGCGTTGCCTTCCCAACAGAGCTGCCAGGCACGCACGGCTCCTGGGAAGACACTACCAGCTCTGGGGATTATACTCCCTATGCTCTAAGTCTGTGCAAGGGGTCCGGGGAGAGCCCTGCTCGGGAGAATGACAACATGCGGTGCTTCTGTGCTTCCCAAAGAGGACAAGAGGCTTATAGAAAAAATATGGAAAGTGAGTACTATCAGCTTTTGTTTGGAAATTTCCGTGGTGTCCATGCTCATGACCAGGGGACAAAGCATGGGGGCAGCTGGGGGGAACGGTAGAAGCCAACCGAACACCACTAAAATTTTGAATGAAATAATGGTATTTGGCAGCACTACTTTCTTCGCAAATCCTAAACTGCCCCCTGCTTCATAAAGATACGTTTTTTGGAGGAGATGGGAAAGTATTTACGAGGAGGGCTGGTGAAACTAATAATTTGTTTATGTGGAAATTTTTTCTAGAACAGTGCACTGGGGAAACATCTCCAAAATGAAATAGTAAAGAGGCAAAAACAGCCCGTTTGTCTCTTCTCCTCCCGCAGATGCATGTCGATCACAAATCGCTGCCGTTTATAAGGCTGTTCTGGAGATGACAGTGAGGGGCCTGGTGCCAGGAAAAGGCAAACTCCTGCTGCTGTGTCCTCCCCACTGCACGTGGC